>NC_135806.1:126838574-127138574 GCF_964213995.1 Mustelus asterias | reverse complement strand
AGATTTAATAGAGGTTTATAAAATGATGAAGGGGATAGATAGAGTGAACGTTCAAAGACTACTTCCTCGGGTGGATGGAGCTATTACAAGGGGGCATAACTATAGGGTTCATGGTGGGAGATATAGGAAGGATATCAGAGGTAGGTTCTTTACGCAGAGAGTGGTTCGGGTGTGGAATGGACTGCCTGCAGTGATAGTGGAGTCAGACACTTTAGAAACATTTAAGCGGTTATTGGATAGGCACATGGAGCACACCAGGATGATAGGGAGTGGGATAGCTTGATCTTGGTTTCAGATAAAGCTCGGCACAACATCATGGGCCGAAGGGCCTGTTCTGTGCTGTACTGTTCAATGTTCTATGTTCTAATCACTTCATTCGGCCTTTCGGTGCTTATGTAAAAGCAGTTGCTGTGCCGCAAAAAGAAACTCATTGTACACAAAGAGGCTTGAGATCTTTCTGCAAGGCATAATGAGACTGTGAGTGCAAGTTTTTTTTCCCCTGTGAGCTGAAATAAAATGAAGAATATATTGGATCAGTCTTGTCGCAGCATGACTTTAAATTTACCTCATTCCTTCAGTTGTCCCAGCAGATACATTCACTGCCTTTAGAATTATAGCCAAGTTTCCGTCTGCACAGCAGGGATCTGTTGTGATTACGTTTTAGTAACCGTGACAACTTGACTTAATGAGGTTAATGTTTAGTTTGATTGCATTAAAGGGTGCATTTCTTTTCCAAACCCTAATAATGCTGGGTGCTGCCTTTCCCACGTAACAGGCCAGCGTTGCCGTGTAGATTGGGGCCGCTTATTTGCTCTCACCTTTTTAAGAGACACACCTGACTTTGTTGCCATCCACAGAATGTAGTGAACTGCTCCAACCTGTCTTTCAGTTTTTCCGCATTGGCTGCAATTTATCAGGCCACCTTTTTCCAGTAATCACACCAGCCTCACTTCACAAATGTAACCCTCTCACTGCCACTTTGCAAAGTCCTTCCCTCTTGGTGAAGTTAGTGCAGCGTTACTTGATTTAAAGCAAAGGATCTGAGCGACAACAACAGCTTGTTTTTATACAGCACCTCTGAAGTAATAAAACATCCACGTGTTTCTGCACCGCCCCCCCCGCCCCACACAACCGCCCCCCCCCCCCCCCCTTCCCCAGATGAATGTTACAAAGCAAAATTAGACACTCAGGTGCATTTGGGCACCATTTCCCATTCATGTGTCATGGGCGTCGCTGGCTGGCCAGCACATATTGTCCATCCCTAACTTTCCGAGGGCAGTTGAGAATTCTGAAGGGGAGAGTCTATCGCTACTTGTAGAGGCAAGGTTTGATTAGGGATAGTCAGCATGGCTTTGTCAGAGGGAGGTCATGCCTAACAAATTTGATTGAATCTTTTGAGGAGGTGACCAGGTGTGTAGATGAGGGTAGTGCAGTCGATGTAGATTATATGAATTTCAGCAAAGCCTTTGATAAGGTCCGACATGAGAGACTTATAGAGGATGAAAATGCAAGTGGGATACAGGGTAATTTGATAAGGTGGATTCAAATTTGGTTTAGTTGTAGGATGATGTGGAGATGCCGGCGTTGGACTGGGGTAAACGCAGTAAGGGACAGCACTCCGAAAGCTCGTAGCTTGTGCTACCAAATAAACCTGTTGGACTTTAACCTGGTGTTGTGAGACTTTTTATTTAGTTGTAGGAGACAGAGGGTGATGGCAGAAGGCTAATTTAGTGACTGGAAGCCAGTGTCCAGTGGCGTACCACAGTGCCGTTATTTGTCATTTATATAAACAACATAAGTGACTGCGTGAGGGTAGGATTAGTAACTTTGTGGAAGAAATAATGATTTGTCGGATGATTAACAGTGGGGTTGAGTGTCTTGGACTACAGGAAGATATGGACGGGATGGCCAAATAGGCAGATGAGTGGCATTTGGAATTTAACACTGAAAAGTTTGAGGTGATACTTTGGAAGGAGTAATTTGACAAGGAAGTATTCGATGAACGGCATGACACCAGGAAGTTCTGTGGAACAAAGGGACCTTGGTGTATTTGTTCACAGATCTCTGAAGGCATATATTAGTGGGGTGGTGAAAAAGGGCCTCTTCTGCACTGCGTGAATCTGTGAAAGAGTGACAGCAGCGTATACCATCTATTAGATGCACTGCAGGAACTCATCAAGGTTCCTTTGATGGCACCTTCCAAACCCATGACTGCTACCATCTAAAAGGACAAGAGCAGCAGATACCTGGGAACACCACCAGCCGGAGGTTCTCCTCCAAGTTACCTCCCATCCTGCCTTGAAAATATATCACTGTTCCTTCACTGTTGCTGGATCAAACACCTCAGCAACAGCAGTGATTCAAAAAGGCAGCCCACCACTCTCTGAAAGCCAACTCGGGATGCCTATAAATGTTGGCCTAGCCAGTGACACCTACATTCCATAAAATTAACTTATAAAAAGTCAGCGCAGTGTTATCTGCATATCTCAAGTTAGATGAGGCATTAAACCACAGCTCTATACCTGATCTCTCAAGTGGATCTGAATATTACTTGACACATTTTAAGAAGTGCATGGGAGTTCTCCCCTGTGTCTTAGCCAATATATACCCATAAGACCATAAGATATATGAGCAGAATTAGGCCATTCAGCCCATCATTCAATCATGGCTGATATGTTTCTCAACCCCATTCTCCTGCCTTTTCCCCGTAACCTTTGATTCCCTTACCAATCAAGAACATATCTATCCCTGTCTTAAATACATTCAATGAGTTGGACTCCACTGCCCTCTGTGGCAATGAATTCCATAGATTCACCACCCTCTGGCTGAAGAAATTCCTCCACATCTCGGTTCTTTACTCCGAGGCTGTGCCCTCGGATCATAGTCTCTCCTACTAATGAAAACATCATCCCCATGTCCAATCTACCCAGGCCTTTCAGTATTCTATAATGAGATCACTCCTCATCCTTCTAAACTCCATCAAGTACAGACCCAGAGTTCTCAAACATTCCTCATACATCAAGCAGCAATGATATCACTAACAGATTAATAATTTTATGTGAGCTTGCTGTGCATCAATTAGCTTTTGCATTTCTTACAACAGTGATGATCTTTCTGAACTATTTCTATGGCTTTTGAGACGTTCTTGTTGTGATATTATAATGATAACCTTGGGTTTATTCACTGTACAAGGTACAAGGTACCAAACACTCATAAGGAATGGTGTAAACACGTTGCTGGTTCATTTATTAAGGCTCGGCACATGAGAACAGTTATATCTCGGTTTAAAGTTCGGAGGTATTGGGGCTGTGCGTGTGTGCTCTGCTCAAAACAAGAGTGAAACTAAGATGTAATCATCAGGTTACCTTGCTTGGTTCTAATCTCACAGTAACCTAGAATATTTATCAAGAGACATTGCCATCATGCCAGTGCACACTGGTCAATGGTTTACACCAAGTCATCTCCAGTGGTTTTTATGGTCTGTCTCCAACCCAAATCTTTTGCCAAATAGATCCATTTGGAAATGCCTGATTCCAAACATTGAAGCTCACATTTCCCATTCAGTGTTGGAGTAGTTGGATCACGCTGAAGGCAGAGATTTTGAAGCAAATACCTCTTTTAAAGTTTATTTATTAGTCACAAGTAAGGCTGACATTAACATTGCAATGAAGTTACTGTGAAATTCCCCTAGACGCCACTGTCCGACGCCTGTCCTGGTCAATGCATCTAATCAGCACGTCTTTCAGAATGTGGGAGGAAACCGGAGCACCCGGAGGAAACCCACACAGACGCAGGGAGAATGTGCAAACTCCACGCAGACAGTGGCCCAAGCCGGGAATCGAACCCAGGTCCCTGGCGTTGTGAAGCTGTAGTGTTAACCACTGTCCTACCGTGGTGCCTTTTGTAGTAGCCATGCTCTCAGATCTTTCTGTGAGGCACCCTATCTCCAGGGTAGGTATCTCCATAGGATTGTAAAATCACAATGTCGATGTTTGTGATAATGACTGTTTCAGTGCTTGAAGAGGTATTGGTGATCTCTGTACCACAGGAATGGCACATCCCTGCTCAACAATTCCATGAGAGATTTTGAATTTTGAGCAAAATCGAGAATGTATCGAGAGAAGGAATTAAAGAGAGCTAGGAACCTTCGAGGATTATCTTTATCATCTCTTTAAGGGGTCCACTTGATCCCAGCATGTCATATGCCTCCTTCTTCTTTTTGACCAGGGCCTCAATATCCTGAGTCATCCATATAGCATGATTTCAGACTCCTCACCATGTTGTACCTTTACATTATCCTGCTACCATTCTGCTTCACCACTTCTAAGCACCATGGCATGTTATTATAATGAGATAAGGACACCAATCACTCATAAGAGATTGGGTAAACAGGCTGTGGGTTCATTTATTAAGACTGGGCACATGAGGACAGATACACACTGATAGAAAGTTTGAAGTCATTAACAGCAGAGCTGTGTCTGTGCTCTGCTCAAAAGCAAAAGTGAAACTATGACTGGATCGCGCAGTACACTTCCATTCGAGTGACATCATGCTTCTATCCCTTAAAATGGGATGAATCCAAGATGGTGCTGGAGTGAGGCAACTTCTTGCAAGCTGTGCCCAGCATACCCTCTAATTCTATCTTTTACTCTCGTTCTATACTTCTAAAGCTTTATTCTAACTCTTTTAAACTCCCTAACAATGCACTATTACAATCTCTTACAGATTTGGACCTCGTATTAAGTTGATCTTTTTCTACACCCGAGCAATGACTGTAACACAACATTCTGCACTCTCTCCTTTCCCTTTCTATGAACAGTACGCTTTGTATAGCACAAAAAAACAATACTTTTCACTGCATACTAATACATGTGACAATAATAAATCAAATCAAATCAAAAGCATATTACAACAGCCACCGGCCTCCTAACAAGCTGTCAGGCCTCAACTCATTTTCCAAGGTAACATTTTGCAATGAATGTAGGTTAAACTGATGTTTGAACTCAAGAGCTATCTTAACCCCTTTAGTGGAACATATCTGAATGCGTTACTGTGAATGCATTACTCATTGCCCCCTGTGAACAGTGATGGATGCAATATACATCCATGGTTTTAAAATGTTAAGTTTTTTCTATATACACATAAAAGATGCAAATGGGAGTCATACGTTCATAAATTCATAAGATAGAGGAGTAGAATTAGGCCATTCAGCCCATCGAGTCCGTTCCACCATTCGATCATGGCTGATATTCTCCTCATTCCCATTTTCCTGCCTTCTCCCCATAACCCTTCAACCCATTACCAACTAAAAATCTGTCTGACTCCTCCTGAAATTTACTCACTGTCCCAGCATCCACCGCACTTTGGGGTAGCAAATTCCACAGATTCACAACCCTTTGGGAGAGGTAGTTTCTCCTCAACTCTGTTTTAAATTTGCTACCCCTTATCCTGAGACTCTGACCTCTCATCCCAGAATGCCCCACCAGAGGAAGCATCCGCTCCACGTCTACTTTATCCATACCTTTTATCATCTTGTATACCTCAATTTGATCTTCCCTCATTCTTCTAAATTCCAGAGAGTATCGGCCTAAACTGTTGAATCCCTCTTCATACGAAAAGCCCCTAATTTCTGTGGGGTTTCTCGTATGATGAGAGATGAGGGAATAGCAAGTTCTTACGGATCATTGTTATTGGATCATTTAAACATTTGTTACAGAAGTAAAAAATAAACATAGATTTTCAGAATTGCATTTTGGAAACATAGGAATAGGATTAGGACATTCAGCCCTTGAAGCCTGTCCAGCTGTTTAATTAGATCACAACAACAACCATCTCGTTCCATAACTCTTAACAGCATTGACTTACACAAAAACATGACCACCATCAGATTTTATGATGTGAGATGCAGAGACCAATGACTTGGCAAAGAAAAAAAAATATTGAAATGTTCCACTTGTGGGCTTTGTGCTTTCATTTACATGTCCATAAAATCAAGTACAGACAAAGTTTGAATTTGCTCTTTGTGGATCTCTTACTCTTTTGAACATTAACATTAAACAAGATGTTTTGTTTTCTCTAGGCTACAGGGTAGGTTTTCTAACCTTGGGTAACTGAAGGTTTCTAACATAACTCGATACGTTATGGATTACTGTGCTAACTGAGATGGATGAACTTGCCTGACAGCAAAGTGGGCACCTGAATAAAACATTTGAAGGTGCTTAGCTAATTCAAAGCTTGGCATGACTGGAAAAGGAAGGAAATTAGGAACTAAATTCACCATTTGGTCATAACATGGTAAAGTGAATGGCCTCCTGTGTTATAAACATCAGTAGTTATATCAATGTTCTGCCTATGAATTTTCATTACCATTGCTCACTGACTATAATGATGTGGAGATGCTGGCATTGGACTGGGGTGGGCACAATAAGTAGTCTCACAACACCAGGTTAAAGTCCAACAGGTTTATTTGGTAGCACGAGCTTTCAGTGCGCTGCTCCTTCAACAGGTGAGTACAGCACTCACCTGATGAAGGGGCAGCACTCCGAAAGCTCGTGCTACCAAATAAACCTGTTGGCCTTTAACCTGGTGCTGTGAGACTACTTACACTGATTACAATGTCATTGGATAAGGGAGGACAAAGTACACAATGTGGCCTTCTGATCATACATTATCCCTTTGATTTCAAATTGATCAGCATATAAAATTGTTTCATTTTTTTCCCTAATTTTATGTCAGTGACAATAATCAGAGTAAGATTTCTGTAGTATTTCACAACAGTTCAAATATTGGTACTTGTATCTATCACATTCCCTCTCAGCACATCTGTTAGAAGGTTAACTACACCTGGGGTTGGATATTTCATATTATGTGTAACTTCCTGTCTCGACCGAATCACTAAAACATTCTCATTACATCATTAGAATTTATAGGACATGAGTAAAAAAATGGATAGTGTAATTGTGTTAGAGATGATCGAATCATAGAATGGTACGGCATTGAGTGGGGTCCATTCAGCCCATAGTGTTGTTCCTAGCTCTTTGAAAGAGCTATGCACATGGTCCCACTTCCCTGCTCTTTCTTTGTAGCCCTGCACATTTTTCACCTTCTACACATGGAAATATTGTTTACTACATGGGAATTGGCCATTAGTGTCAGGGGGATTAGCAGGGTTAATACGTGGGGCTACGGGGATAGGGCCTGGATGAGATTGTTGTTGGTGCAGGCTTGATGGGCTGAATGGCCTACTTCTGCACTATAGGGATTCTATGATTCTATGAAGTAGTGACAGATAAACTTCTGTCTTTGAGCAGAGCACTCATGGAATGGAATGGATATAATATGTGGTTATCCTTCCTGCTTCAAGACTTCACAAGAAATGTATCTAATTTCAGAAGAGAAATGGATTGAGTATGTGCAAACATGGATTCTCTTGGATCATTATCTGATGAAATCATAGAACTTCAAGCACAGAAGAAGACCACTGCTGTAGTATCTCTTCCACTGGAGTTACCTTTTCGGATTGAATTCCCCTTCCTTTGTGCAGAAATAATTGGAATACCTTAACGATGGTGGGAATAATGGAAAGATCCCGGATTATATTCTGGAAAGATGAGATCCAAAGGGATGAATAGTCATGTCCATATGAACCTGTCTCATGATCCTATAATTCTTGCTTGCTCTTTGTGGTAACCCCCAGGACTTGCATGAGGAATCACTGATTGACCCCCATAGGGGATTGGTGATTACCTCACCAGTTTGTATACTGAGCCCTTTATAAAGCAGGCCCCTGAGTGAGTCCATTGTTGGATTGTCCCAGTTGGGGTCTATATGTGTTCGCCACAGGGTTGTGGTTTTGTTTTACTTTATTTTGTGCAATAAAGCACTGTTCCTTTACAGCTGACTCCTGGAGTTATTATACTCCTGTTTCATGCAAATGGTTAAAATCTGAATTGAAGATCTTTCTGATTTTTCTTATGCAATATTAACACAAATTGATGTTCCTCATTGTAATTTGAGTAGTCTTGTATAATTCCACTGAAAAAAAGGGATGGGACTGCATTGGGAATTCAGTTAGACTACAGGGGAGGAAACTTCTAAACTCTGAGGAACAAAGAACAAAGAACAGTACAGCACAGGAAACAGGCCCTTCGGCCCTCCAAGCCTGTGCCGCTCATTGGTCCAACTAGACCATTCGTTTGTATCCCTCTATTCCCAGACTGCTCATGTGACTATCCAAGTAAGTCTTAAATGATGCCAGCGTGTCTGCCTCCACCACCCTACTTGGCAGCGCATTCCAGGCCCCCACCACTCTCTGTGTAAAAAACGTCCCTCTGATATCTGAGTTATACCTCGCCCCTCTCACCTTGAGCCTGTGACCCCTCGTGATCATCACCTCTGACCTGGGAAAAAGCTTCCCACTGTTCACCCTATCTATACCCTTCATAATTTTGTACACCTCTATTAGGTCTCCCCTCATTCTCCATCTTTCCAGGGAGAACAAGCCCAGTTTACCCAATCTGTCCTCATAGCTAAGACCCTCCATACCAGGCAACATCCAGGTAAACCTTCTCTGCACTCTCTCTAAAGCCTCCACATCCTTCTGGTAGTGCGGCGACCAGAACTGGACACAGTACTCCAAATGTGGCCTAACCAGCGTTCTATACAGCTGCAACATCAGACTCCAGGTTTTATACTCTATATCCTGTCCTATAAAGGCAAGCATACTATATGCCTTCTTCACCACCTTCTCCACCTGTGCTGCCACCTTCAAGGATTTGTGGACTTGCACACCTAGATCCCTCTGTGTTTCTATACTCTTGATGGACTGGCATTTCTCCAATTTAAGAAGAACTTCAGGAAGCCTTAACTTTTTGTTATTCCTTTACAGGATTTGTGTGTCGCTGACTAAACCATCTCTATTTCCCTTTGAGAAAGTGCCTTCTTGAACTGCTGCTGTCCATGTGGTGCAGCTAAACTCATGGTGTTGGTAGAGAGGGAGTTCTGGGATTTTGACCCTAGTAGGACGCAATTAATGGAAACTCATCCCAATGAGCAATTTGATCTGGAGGGATGGCTAGTTTTGTAGGTCGGGAGAGGGTCCGATTCTAATGGGTTTTTTTTAAATAGCACTGGATATAACTTGCATTAAAATATTTGTGATCCTTTGTGATATTTTGGATGAATTGTACACAACCTGGCAGAAATGCCAAACGGATATTTTGTAAAAATACACCAGTGGTACTTTGAAATAAATCTGCCATTTATTAGTGTCACAAGTATGCTTATATTGACACTGCAATGCAGTTTCTGTGAAAATCCCCTAGTCGCCACACCGTTTGGGTACACTGAGGGAGAATTTAGCACGGCCAATGCACCTAACTAGCACGTCTTTCAAACTTGGTGAGGAAAGCAGAGCACCCGGAGAAAACCCACACAGACACAGGGAGAACGTGCAGACTCAGCACAAACAGCGACCCAAGCCAGGAATCGAACCCAGGTCCCTGGCGCTGGGAGGCAGCAGTGCTAACCGCTGTGCCACCATACCTCCCAATATGTGCCTGACTTATTCACCTGACTAAGATCTAGTGTTAACCAAAATGTTCAGATAACCTGACTGCTGTTGCTGGTACTTGGACGTGTGTTCCAGTTAAAGCTGGGTTTTAATGAAACCCTGGCATTCTGATCATTCAAATGAACGTTATAGAAGCTGTTGGGACTCCTTTTGAAAAAGATGATTAAATTAGAAAGTTGATATACTTTTTTTAATGTATATATATTCTAAATTCTCAGAATGTATAAATGTGTGCGTGAATGTGTGTATGTATACATGGGGGTCGGTTTATCTCAGTTAGAAGGACAGTTGGTTAGTGATGCAGAGCGATGCCAACAGTGTGGGTTCAATTCCTATACTGGCTGAGATTAATCATGAAGGCTCCACCTTCTCAATCTTGTCTCTTGTCTGAGGTGTGGTGACCCTCAGGTTAAATCACCACCTGTCAGCTCTCTCCCTCAAAGGGGAGGGCGGTATATGGTCATCTGGGACCATAGAATCTCTACAGTGACTATTCGGTGCATTGAGTCAGCATCTTACCCATGACTTTGGTACTCCATCCTTATATTTGTAGATATGCATACAACTCAGCAGCATTAATCTGACAATATTGACCCTTTTTTAAAAAAACAGGAATACCAATTCTTGAGCTTACTTGAGCAAACAGAATGAATATTAATTATCATAGAATCATAGACTTATTGAACTCAGAAGGTGGTCACTCACTTGAAAATGTTCATGCTGCCTCTTTGAAAGAGTTTCCAATTAGTGTCATTCCCCATAGACCTGTAAAACATTCCCTTTCACTTTATAACTTAATTCAATGAACAATGCCCACGTAAAAATATTGCACAGCGCATTGCACTGCGAGCCTTTTCTAGTTTAGTGATGAATAAAATGTATGCAACATCTGTCATCTTTAGGAAATGAGTAATTACATTAGTAATTTTGTAAAGCTCATTGTAGACCACCTGTGGCTGTGCAATGGAACTTGCATTTACATTATCCTTCTCAAACACAGTTAGAGATAGACAACAAATGCTGGCCTTGCCAGCAAGGCCAAAATCTCACAAAGGAGTACAAAAAGAAGCAGGGGAGGTGATGGCCTAGTGGCATTATCGCTACACTATTAATCCAGAAACTCAGCTGATGTTCTGGAGACCGGGGTTCAAATCTTGTCACGGCAGATGGTGGAATTTGTGTTTAATTAAAAATATCTGGAATTAAGAATCTACTGATGACATGAAACCATTGTTGGAAAAACCCATCTTGTTCATTAATGTCCTTTCGGGAAGGAAATCTGCTGTCCTTACCTGGTCTGGCCTACATGTGACTCCAGAGCCACAGCAATATTGTTGACTCCCAACTGTCCTCTTGAAATGGCTGAGCGAAACACTCAGTTGGATGAATCGCTCAAGAAAACGGTTCACCACCATCTTCTCAAGGACAAATCGGGATGGGCAATAAATGCTGGCTTAGCCAGCGACGCCCATGTCCCATGACAATCCACAGGATGTACCAAAGTGCTTTGCAGCCCATGTGTTACTTTTGATATACTGTTTTTGTTGAATAGGTGAACATGACAGCCCATTAGAAGTTTAGCTGTTGATCTGCTTTTTGTGGTGTTGGATGGGAGAGTAATGTTGACCAGGACTCTAGAACTAGGAGGGCGAGATTCTCTGGCCTCCCCTCGGCATTTATCTTGGAGGCGAGAGGTTCAAGCTGACAATGGGAATTCCCATTTAAGCTACCCCATGCTGTCGGGAAACCCACGGGAGGGGCTGTCCCACCGGCGGGGCTGGTGAATCCAATCGCTGGGAAGGGCCAGAGATTTCCATCCGGTCTCAGACCTTTTAGGACCAAAGGGTGGTATAAATTCAGAACTCTCTTCTGAAGACAACAGTTAATTCTAAATCAATTGTTCATTTCAGAACAAAAACTTATAGATTTTGGAACCAAAGGAATGAAGGAATGATGCAGCCAAGGCAGAGACATGGAGATAAGTCAGCCATGGTCTCATTGAATGGCTGAACAGGCTCAAGAGGTGGAATGACCAACTCCTGGCCCTCTGTTCCTGTTTTTTCAGTGAGGTTGTCCACCTGTCACTTAAATAGTTCCATGAACGGATAAAATCTCAATGTGGAGATGCCATTGTTGAACTGGGGTGGACAAGATGAGAGGTCACGCAACATTAGGGGAGGCAATGGCCTGGCAGTATTATCACTAGACTATTAATCCAGAAATTCAGCTAATGTTCTGGGGACCCGGGTTCGAATCACGCCAGCATTTATTGCCCATCCTTAGTTGCCCATGGAGGGCAGTTGAGAGTCGACCACATTGCTGTACCTCTGGAGTCACATGCAGGTCAGACCAGGTAAGGACGGCAGATTTCCTTTCCTTAAGGATATTGATGAATTCTTCAGCTCTGAAGGTGGATTGCGGTCGGCGCAGACTCGATACACCGAATGGCCTCCTTCTGCACTATAGGGATTCTATGATTCTATGAAAAGTCACATGAACTCAAAACATTGACTCTGTTCCTCCTTGTGGGACAGCCTAGGACCAGACCGTATAATCTGTCAAAGGGTCATCCAGACACGAAAGGTTGGCTCTGTTCTCTCTCCACAGATGCTGTCAGATGTGTTGAGATTTTACAACATTTTCTGTTTCTTTTGCACATAAGTTGTTGCCCATTTAAGACAGAGTTGCCCAAGTCCCACGAAAGAATAATAAAATACATTTGAGAGGGAAAATCAGAAACCAAGAAATAAGAGGTTCAAATTTTTATCTAATCCACCCCAATCCACTCTATCAACCCAGATGGACTATTCTTGCATTTAATCAACACCTTTCACAACCTCAAGACACTCCAAAATGGTTTACAATCAATGGAATCACACTTGGAAATGGAACAGCCTGTTGGAGCACAGCAACTTATAATGATTGGGCCAACCTGTCTTCTTCAGTAAACGTTGACCAGAGACTGGGGAATCTTGCCTGCTCTTTTTCAAAAATGGGTTTTTAATGTTAACTGGAGAGTGGGGTAGAGGGTTGGGATGGGGGGGATTGGGGAGGGGGCGGGGGGTGGGGCGGCGGTGGGAGGGAGGGGGCCAGAGGGTCGGGTCTTGGTTTAAAATCACATCGGAAAGGTAGGTAGCTGCTCTGCCAATGCAGTCCTCCTTCATTATTGAACATCAGTCTGGATGTTCTCGGGAAACCTTCCGACGCAGAAGGATGGAGTGTCAAGCGGTGACACAATGGCAGAAACACTAGTCTCCGAAAGTTACTGCAATCAGGAGGGTGCAAAGCCCCCTGAGATAGGTTGACACTGCCGCAGGCATTTGCACTAAAGCAGTAAGTTAATATTTTGAAATATAAAAAAAAGACTGGAATTATGCAGGAGGTAAGGCAACATGGAAACATAGAAACTAGAAGCAGGTGTAGGCTATTCAGCCTTTCGAGTCAGATCCGCCATTCATTTTGATCATGGCTCATCATCAAATTCAATATCCTGATCCCTCCTACCACCCCCCCTATATCCCTCGATCCCTTTAGCCCCAAGAGCTAAATCTAATTTATTCTTGAAACCAGACAACATTTTGGCCCCAACTTATTTCTGTGGTAGAGAATTCCACACATTCACCACCCTCTGGGTGAAGAAATTTCTCCTCACTTCAGTTCTAAAAGGTTTACCCCTTATCCTCAAACTGTGACCCTTAGTTCTGGACTCCCCTAGCATTGGGAACATTCTTTCTGAATCTATCTTGTCTAATTCTGTTAAGGGTTTGGTAAGTTTCTATGGGACTCCCTCTCACTCTTCTAAACTCCAGTGAATAATTTGACAAGGAAGAATACTGTGAAAAGTCGGACACTGGGAAGTTCCGAAGAACAAAGGGACCTTGGCGTGTTTGTTCCTAGATCTCTGAAGGCGGAAAGGCAGATTAATAGGGTGATGAAAAAGGCATACGGCACACCAGCCTTTATAAATCAAGGTATAGATTAGAAAAGCAGAGAGGTCATGATGGAGTTGTATCAAACTTTGGTGGGGCCACAGTTGGAGGACTGTATGCAGTTCTGGTCACCACATTATAGGAAGGATGTGATCGCATTGGAAGGGGTGCAGCAGAGATTCACCAGGGTGTTGCCTGGGATGGAGCATTTAAGTTATAAAGAGAGGTTGGATAGGCTTTGGTTGTTTTCTCTGGAGTAGGGAAGACTGAGGGGTGACCTGATTGAGGTGTTCAAGGTTATGAGGGGCATGGACAGGGTGGATAGGGAGCAGCTGTTCCCCTTAGTTGAATGGGTCAGTTACGAGGGGACACAAGTTAAAAGTGAGGGGTGGGAGGTTTGGGGGGATTTGAGGAAAAACTTCTTTACCCAGAGGGTGGTGGTGGTCTGGAATGCACTGCCTGGGAGAGTGGTGGAGGCGAGATACTTCACATTCTTTAAAAAGTACCTGGATGAGTACTTTGCGCGCCATAACATTCAAGACTATGGGCCAAGTGCTGGCAAGTGGGATTAGGTGGGCAGGTCAGGGCCTTTCAGGCACTGTTGCAGACTTGATGGGCCGAAGGGTCTCTTCTGCACTGTAGGATTCTGTGATTCTGTGATTATGTGAATATAATCCTCACCAATTTAGTCTCTCCTCATATCTGTGAAATAAGAAGCAAGGCTACACCACAGGGACTGCAGCGGTTCAAGAAGGGAGCTCACCACCATCTTCTCAAGGGCAACTATGGATGGGCAATAAATGCTGGCTTAGTCAGCGATGATAACATCCCATAAAATTAATCAAAAGAAAATATATTTTTCTCGACTCATCCATCCATTTTAATGAAATAAGAAGCAGATGACTATGAAAATATGAATACAGGAATATGACTCGGGTTGATGGCCTTGCCGATTATGCTGATTCTGGTGGTAGATCACTGATAGGAAACATTATCCCTGTATCCTCTCACCACAGATGCTACCTGACCTGCTGAGTGTTAGTTTTCTATTCTTATTTCAGATCCATGCATCTGCGGTATTTTGCTTTTGAAATGAAAACTTTGTATTGGTTTAATATCAGCACAGGAACAACATGGTGTTCTGGCAAAAGCGGATTGTGTTAGTTAATAGAGGAACAAAAAAGCGGTCGGGGTCATTAAAAATTGGATGGTTTGAAAGCACAGCCTAAGTAAGCCCAGAAGAGGGATGGTGTGTCTGAGATAAGACTGAGGGAAAACAACTAAATCTGTTGTAAAGGGTTTATTTAACCTTTTTATGAACTGTACATTATTCTTCACATTATTAGGAGTGGTGTTATGTAACTTGCTGAGTCAGAAGCAAGATGCGATTCTGAGTTAGTCAGTTAGCTGATCAGCATACAGTGCAGACATTACTGTGTAATGCTACAGAAAAATGCACACATGAGGACTGAAGCCAAGTGTCATTTAACTCCTTAGAGATTTAATTAAGATAAGCATCAGTTGTGCATTAGGAGTTGTACCACCATTTCACATGCGGCCGAGTGAAGTTTTTCAGTTCAAGACTGAGTCATTCCAATAAAGAGAAACGAGCCACTTGAGATCGCAAGGCAAAGACCGTTCAATGTCTTTTTTGCCATTTGATTCCTTTTTAACTCAAAATGTTTATGTCAGTGAAACAGTCTCTTGAGCAATAAAAGTTTCCAGAGGGGCAGCACAAGTATTTTATGGATGGAATGCAGAGGGCACCTGTCGATGTGACATTGCGATAACGCTGCTGTGCAACACAGATGAGCAAATGCTCAGCTGGATTAGTTTCTCATGAATGAAGGGCAGCACGGTGGCGCAGTGGTTAGCACTGCTGCCTCACAGCTCGGGGGACTAGGGTTCAATTCCGGCCTCGGGTCACTGTCTGTGTGGAGTTTGTACCTTCTCCACGTGTCTGTGTGGGTTTCCTCCGGGTGCTCCGGTTTCCTCCCAAGTCCAAAGATGTGCAGGTTAGGTGGATTGGCCATGCTAAATTGCACCTTAGTGTCCCATGGTATGTTGATTAGATGGCTTAACCATGGTAAAGGTGTGAGGTTAGGGGGATAGGGCAGGAGAGAGGGCCTGGGTAAGATGCTCTGTCAGAGAGTTGGTGCAGACTCGATGGATTGAATGGCCTCTTCTGCACTGCAGGGATTCCATGATTCTTCTATGAATTAGTTATTTGCAAAAATGAGAAAATATTAAACTACAATGTAGCATATGTTTTAACTCTCTAAATTTAGAGAGAAAGTAAACAAGTTAAAATGGGGCAATATTGGTTGAAAGAGGCAAGGGACCATTTGATTGTAGTTTGTACTTACCTGAGCATCCTTACAATTCTAGCAAGGGATTAACAGCTATGAGTTTGGATGAGTTAAATTCTCTGGGCCCTGGAAATCTTCAAAGCTGCTTTCGGCCATTCGGCCTCTGATATTCGGGTAAGCGTTCTCCAAGGCGGCCTTCGCGACACACGACAGCGCAGAGTCGCTGAGCAGAAACTGATAGCCAAGTTCCGCACACACGAGGACAGCCTCAACCGGGATATTGGGTTCATGTCACACTATTTGTAACTCCCACAGTTGCGTGGACCTGCAGAGTTTCACTGGCTGTCTTGTCTGGAGACAATACACATCTTTTTAGCCTGTCTTGATGCTCTCTCCACTCACATTGTTTTGTTTCTTAAAGACTTGATTAGTTGTAAGTATTCGCATTATTCATGTAAATTGAGTCTGTGTCTTTATAAGCTCTGTTTGTGAACAGAATTCCCACTCACCTGAAGAAGGGGCTTAGAGCTCCGAAAGCTTGTGTGGCTTTTGCTACCAAATAAACCTGTTGGACTTTAACCTGGTGTTGTTAAACTTCTTACAATCTTCAAAGCCCCAGGGTGCTGATCAGAAGGATACTCCGGCATACAGAAAGTGAAAACGAGAGAACTTGGATTTATATGTCACCTTTCGCATCTTTTAGGATCTCCCAAAGTTCTTAGTAGCCCAGTTAGTTATGTGTCATCCCTGTTTTTTTTTACTCATTTGTGGGACATGGGTGTCACTGGCCAGCATTTATTGTAAGAAGTTTAACAACACCAGGTTAAAGTCCAACAGGTTTATTTGGTAGCAAAAGCCACACAAGCTTTCGAGGCTCTGAGCCCCTTCTTCAGGTGAGTGGGAATTCTGTTCACAAACAGAACTTATAAGACACAGACTCAATTTACATGAATAATGGTTGGAATGCGAATACTTACAACTAATCCAGTCTTTAAGAAACAAAACAATGGGAGTGGAGAGAGCATCAAGACAGGCTAAAAAGATGTGTATTGTCTCCAGACAAGACAGCCAGTGAAACTCTGCAGGTCCACGCAACTGTGGGAGTTACAAATAGTGTGACATAAATTCTGATTCTAGGATCGCATGATAAAGACTCAGGAGGAAAAAAGCAGAAATATTTATGTGAAATAGTGTGACATAAACCCAATATCCCGGTTGAGGCCGTCCTTGTGTGTGCGGAACCTGGCTATCAGTTTCTGCTCCGCGACTCTGCGCTGTCGTTTATTGCCCATCCCTGGTTGCCTTTGGACGGCAGTTGAGAGTCAACCACATTGCTGTGGTTGCGAAGTCACGTGTAGGCCAGACCAGGTAAGGACGGCAGATTTCCTTCCCTGAAGGGCATTAGTGAACCAGCTGGGTTTTCCCGACAATCGGCAATGGTTTCACGGTCATCAGTAGATTCTTAATTCCAGATTTCTTTTTGTTTAATTCAAATTCCACCATCTGCTGTGGCGGGAATCGAACGCTGGTCCACAGAACATTAACTGAGTTTCTGGATTAATAGTCTAGCGATAATACCGCTTGGCCATTGCCTTCCCTGTTGTACCAGAGGGAAACACATCAGCCAGATGTGCATGCAATGAGCTCCCACAAATAGCAATGAGATAAAATGACTAACTTAAATTGTTTCTGGTGATGTGAGTTGAAGGATAAATGTTGGCTAGGGCACCAGGAAAACGGCCCAGTTCTTCTTCGAATACTGCCATTTTATACAATAAGCAGGTTCAGAGCTCCAGGATGTTGCCTGGTCTGGAGGGTTTTAGGTAAGAGGAGAAGTAGGATAAACTTGGATTGTTTCCATTGGAAAGACGGAGGCTGAACGGTGACCTGATAGAGGCCATGAGAGGGAGAGACAGGGTGAATAGACAGAAGCTTTTTCCCAGGGTGGAAAGGTCGAGCACGAGAGGGAACAGGTTTAAGGTGAGAGGGGAAAAGTTTCGGGGAAGTTTTTCACAACGAGAGTGGTGGATGCCTGGAACGCACTGCCAGTGGAGTTGGTGGAAGCAGGTATATTGGCAATATCAAAGGTGTACCTTGATAGACACATGAACGAGAGGCAAACAGAGGGATAGAAACCATGTATCGGCACAGGCTTGATGGGCCGAAGGACCTGTTCCTGTGCTGTATTGTTCTTTGTTCATTCACATCCACTGTTCAATTGAGTATGTCAAGGGAGTTTTTTTAAAAATTCATTCGATATGGGCCTACATTTATCACCGGCACGGTTGCACAGTGGTTAGCACTGCTGCCTCACAGCGCCAGGGACCCAGATTCAATTCCGGCCTCAGGTGACTGTCTGTGTGGAGATTGCACTTTCTCCCGTGTCTGCGTGGGTTTCCTCCGGGTGTTCCGGTTTCCTCCCACATTCCAAAGATCTGCAGGTTAGGTGGATTGGCCATGCTAAATTGCCCCTTAGTGTCCCAGGATGTGTAGGCTAGGGGGATTAGTGGGGCACATACTTGGGGTTATGCGAAACAGGTCTGGGTGGGCTTGCCTCATAGTGTCAGGGGGATTACATGGAGTTACAAGGATAGGGCCTGGGTGGAATTGTTGTCAGTGCAGACCCGATGGGTCAAATGGCCTCCTTCTTCACGGTAAGGATTCCATGATTATTGCCATCCCTAACTGCCATTCAGTGACTTGCTCGGCCATTTCAGAGGGCAGTTAAGAGTCAGTTACATTGCTGTGGATCTTTCTAAAAGAAGGACATTGATAAACCAGACGGGTTTTTATGACAATCTCATCATTAGGCTTCTATTTCCAGAATTTTACTGAATTAAAATTTCACCATTTGCGGTGGTGGGATTTGAACCTGGATCCCCAAAGCATTACCCTATGTTTCTGGGTTACGAGTCCAGGAACAATACCACGACCCCACTGCTTCCCAAGTGGAAGGCAGCAGAGGTAGAAAACAGCCAAGAATCGAGAACGGATATCCTCCTTGAGAGAGCAGGGCGATATTCTCAGCTTTCATTCAGTCGGAGAACCGTACTCTGGACAATAAGGAAGAGATCCTAATTGGACAGTGGGTGAGGTACATGAGGCATGAAACTCCAGCTCTGAAGCGATTAAAGAATTGCAACTTGGTAAGGTTTTGGTAATTATGTGACCCGAGATCAAGTTAGAGAAGATAAAGAACTGTGATAGATACTGTACAATACAAATAATCATACCACAAGTATTGGAACATCCTAGTTTACGTGTATATCTAATTAACTTTGAGGAATAGTGCTGTTTTCATAGCTCCTAGTTTTCAGTTGTCTCAATATTAATAGACGTGCTTGAATATTTTTTAGGGAAGGAAATGTGCATTTAAAAATAGGTGCATGGTATAAGGACTAAGGAGAATAGCAGATAGATTTAGATGTAGATAAGTGTAATGTTTTGCAGATTTGGAACAGGAAACATATGAACACAATGAATATTAGTTGACTATGAGAAGGATCACTGTGATCCTGCCTTTCCTGATAGCCGCACAAATCTGCTTTCCAGTATCAATACTGACCAGCGATCAGAGCAAACTCACTAATGTACGCAAAGTTTGTAAGTTTTATAAGTTTATTTATTAGTGTCATAAGTAGGCTTATATTAGCACTGCAATGAAGTTACTGTGAAAATCCTCCAGTCACCGCACTCTGGCGCCTATTCGGATACACAGAGGGAGAATTTAGCATGGCCAGTGTACCGAACCAGCGCATCTTTTGGACTGTGGGAGGAACCTGGAGCACCTGGAGAAAACCCACGCAGACGGGGAAGAACGTGCAGACTCCACACAGACAGTGACCAGGAATCGAACCCGGGTCCCTGGTGCTGTGAGGCAGCGGTGCTAACCACTGTGCCATCTTGGTATTAATGTAAATAAGACCCCAACAAAGAGTAAATGATGAGAAAGCGGAATTCAGCCCAATTACTTTACTGCTTTAGCATTCCAATGACTGTACCTAGGACCCAATGTCACTTTGAGCTTCACTCATGTTTGATCGCACATCTGTCCTGGTCAATCATTCCAAACATTTATCAACTTTCGATTACTTTTTCCACCAAAATCTGTTTTAAATTTGACATTTCCTTTACCCTAATTACATCGTTTTACTCTGCAAGCCTGACTGACCTGCAGGTAATGTTTTGGATTTACTTATCCATGTTCTGCAATACTTTGCATACCTCAGTGAATTACCCCTTAACCTTTTTCCTCGTTAGACCATAAAATTTAAGCTTCTGTAATCTTGCTGCCCTTTTCAGTCATGTTCTCTTCAACCTTTCAAGCACCCATATCCATTTGATCAGCGAATTAAACCAGTATCACGAAAATGCAGCTCACCATTAATCCTGAGGCAAGATACTGCAGGCACCGAGGACCCGATTCTCCCATCGCGACGCGCTAGTTTTTTGTTGCGTCGGGTTGGGAGATGTGCGTGTCGGCCATTTCGCGGGATTTGGACATGCGTTCCCGATGCATGCGCGTCTCCCACTGTCAGAGAGCAGGCGCAGTCAAGACCACGCTGGAAACCAGCGGGAAGGCCAGGTAAGTGATTTTAATTTGTTTTTAATGTAATTTAAATATCATTACCGGGCCCCCACCAGGAATATTTCATTCCGGCGGAGTTTAGAGTAGCTCCCCACGTTCGGGGAACTAGCGGTCGGCTGGGGTGGGGGGGTGGGATCATCACTGCTGGGGGTGGGCACTGGAGATTGCAGTGCTCAGGGATGGTGGGGTATTGGGGCTGGCCTGGGAATGCTTGTGCCGGCCACGATCAGGCTGTGGGGAGCACTGCGGGGGGGGGGGGGGGGGGTTGGGGGGGCTAGGTGAGGGTCCCAGGCTAGGTGAGGGTCCCAGGCTGACCAGCGACCGAGCTGGCCAGGAAACTGCAGGCTGACAGTTTGGGGCCACTTCACATGCGCAGAGTTCCGGAACTGTCAGACTCTGATGTGAGTAGGTCCGGCCTCCTCCGAGCTTTTAATGATATTCATGATTGTGACCTCTCCATTGCACAGAGTGTGGGAGATTCGAGTCTGAACTCCCACTGAAAAAGCAATCGTGAATTACAACACTTTTCCCGCCAATTCAGAACTTAGACGTTTTTGGGGGGAATCAGGCCCTGGATATCTGAAACAAGAACATAAAAAACTGGAAAAACCCTACAGATCAGGCAGCATCTGTGGACAGAGAAACAGAGTTACTAGGCCAGGTGCTCCGACCTGACTCACAACCAGTTAGGAGTTGGGCGGCACGGTGGCACAGTGGTTAGCACTGCTGCTTCACAGCACCAGAGACCTGGGTTCGATTCCCAGCTTGGGTGACTGTCTGTCTGGAGTTTGTACATTCTCCCCGTGTCTGCGTGGGTTTCCTCCGGGTGCTCCGATTTCCTCCCACAGTCCAAAAATGTATGAGCTAGGTTGATTGGCCATGGTAAATTGCTCTTTAGTGTCAGGGGGATTAGTAGGGTAAATAAATGGGGTTATGGGGATTGCTACTGGTGCAGGCTTGATGGGCTGAATGGCCTCCTTCTGCGATGAAAGGATTCAATGATTCTTAGTAAACATCAGGGAAAGGAGCGAACTGTTTAGTGAGTATCTGGTAAGTGGTTAAGATGTATTCTATTCCTAAGGTTTAAATAGTATACCATTATTGGCAAAATTGATAAAAAAACATTTAAAAAAAACATACATAAGTGAATAATTTTACTAAGTAATTAAGAAAGCCACATTAAGGATGGCAGGACAGGTGATGTGTCGAGGCTGCAGCATGCGGGAGCTCCTGGATACCAGTGTAATCCACGGCAAACGCATCCGCAGTAAGTCTTTGTGGTTTGAGGAACTTTGGTTCAGAGGCATTGACCTGGAGGCCGAGCTGCAGACACTGTCACACATCCGGGAAGGGAAAAGTTACCTGGATGCTTACTACAAGAAGACAATCACACCACTTAGGATAGGGTCTTCTGATTTGGGCAGGGACAGTAGAATGTGACTGAAAGTGAAGCAAAGAGTAGGAGTCTAGACAGCTGTGTTGCCTGCCCGGTGCTATGTTCAGGACACCTGCTCAGGGCTGGAGGGGAACTTGCAGTGGGAAATGGAAGTAGTGGTGGTCCAAGTAGGTACCAATGACATAGGTGGAATGAGGAAAGAGACTCTGCATAGTGCAGTTGAGGAGCAAGGTACTCAATTAAAAAGCAGAACCACGAAGGTTATAATCTATGAATGATAACCTGAACCGTGTGCAAATTGGCTTCGGGTAGATAAAATCAGAGACATGAATACTTGACTCAAAGACTGGTGTGGGATTTTGATTTGTGGGGAACTGACGCCAATACCGGGGATAGTGGAGGCTAGACCTCTGGGATAGTGTAATCCTGAACCATGTTGGGCCCAGTGTTCTTGTGAACCGAGTTCTGATTAAATCATAGAACGGTTTATAGGTATAGCATAGAAACAAATAATTTTGATTCGTCAAGTCTCCGTATAAGATACCCAGGCTAGTCCCATTTTCTTGCTCACTTCCATCCCTTTTAACAGTCCACCTTCTTCATCAAATATCAAATCGTCACTTAAAACAATCAACGGCCTCTGCTTTAAAATGTTTGTGGTTCAGAAATCTGCCAGAATTTCACACTGATTGATTGGGCATGGGCAGCACAGTGGCACAGTGGTTAGCACTGCTGCCTCACAGCGCCAGGGACCCGGATTCAATTCCGACCTCGGGTCACTGTCTGTGTGGAACTTGCACATTCTCGTCCAAAGATGTGCAGATTAGGTTGATTGGCCATGATAAATTGCCCCTAGTGTCAGGCAGGTTAGCAGGGTAAATACGTAGGGTTATGGGAATAGGGCCTGGGTGGGATTGTGGTCGGTGCAGACCCGATGAGCTGAATGGCCTCCTTCTGCACTGATTCTATGATATAAAATAAAAGATGTTTGAGGTCTGGAGGCCCAATGAGGTGAACAGGCGCCGGAGTGTAGCAACTAGGAAATTTTCACAGTAACTTCATTGCACTGTTAATGTAAGCCTACTTGTGACACTAATAAAATTTAAAAAAAGGTCTGGAGGCCCGATGAGGACTGTTAGGTGCTTGAATTTAGGCATGGTTCGCAGTCTTTCGTTTGAGCTCATTTTACTTACACAGCAGCTGTCTGCCTTCAATAGAATCAATCACTCTCTCCCTCACTTTGCCCAGCGTGACATTAGCTTTTCTCCAATAAGACATTATCTGATCGTAGCCAAAATTTGCCTCAATGTCATTTGATCAATCAGGGTGAAGAAGACACCAAATGTCACCAAAATGAAATGAATCAGCTTTGAGATACCAACATTCAAGCTGATCTTCAACTCTTCAGAACTACTCAACCCAACTAATTGAAAAATGTGGCCAACACACAGAGCTGTGTTACACAACGCAGCCAGCAAAATTACAACTGTTTGATTTGCGTATTTCCAAATAGAAATAGTGAACACCCTCTCAAACTGCTCAAAATTTGCAACATAAGTTTCAGAAGAAGACAGAGGGTAGTTCTAGAGGGTTGTTTTTCAAATTGAAGGCCTGTGACCAGCGGTGTGCCTTAGGGATCGGTGCTGGGTCCACTGTTATTTGTCATTTATATTAATGATTCAGATGAGAATTTAGGAGGCATGGTTAGTAAGTTTACAGATGACACCAAGATTGGTGGCGTAGTGGACAGTGAAGAGGGTAATCTAGGATTGCAATGGGATCTTGATCAGTTGATGCATTTTGGTAGATCGAACCAGGGCAAGACTTACTCAGTTAATGGTAGGGAGTTGGAGAGAATTATGGAACAAAGAGACCTAGGGGTACAGGTTCATAGCTCCTTGAAAGTGGAGTCACAGATGGACATGGTGGTAAAGAAGTCATTCGGCATGCTTGGTTTCATTGGTCAGAACATTGAATACAGGAGTTGGGACGTCTTGCTGAAGTTGTACAAGACATTGGTAAAGCCATACTTTGAATACTGTGTACAGTTCTGGTCACCCTATTATAGAAAGGATATTATTAAACTAGAAAGAGTGCAGAAAAGATTCTCTAGGATGTTCCCTGGACTTGATGGTTTGAGGTATAAGGAGAGGTTGGATAGACTGGGACCTTTTCCCTTGGAGCGTAGGAGGCTTAGGGGTGATCTAAAAGAGGTCCATAAAATAATGAAGGGCATATATAAGGTAGATAGTCAACATCTTTTCCCAAAGGTAGGGGAGTCTAAAACTAGAGGGCATAGGTTTTTTAGGGAACATTAATACTGACAAATCCCCAGGGCCTGATGGCATCTATCCTAGACTGCTCAGGGAGATAAGAGATGTAATTGCTGGGCCTCTGATGGAAATCTTTGTCTCTTCATTGGACACAGGTGAGGTCCCTGAGGATTGGAGGATAGCGAATGTGGTACCGTTATTTAAGAAGGGTAGCAGGGATAACCCGGGTAATTATAGGCCAGTGAGCTTGACGTCCGTGGTAGGGAAGTTGTTAGAGAGGATTCTTAGAGACAGGATGTATGCGTATTTAGAACGGAACAATCTCATTAATGACAGACAGCATGGTTTTGAAAGAGGGAGGTCGTGCCTTATAAATTTGGTGGAGTTTTTTGAGGAAGTGTCAAAAACGGTTGACGAAGGAAGGGCCGTGGATGTCGTCCATATGGATTTCAGTAAGGCATTTGACAAAGTCCCTCACGGCAGGTTGATTAAGAAGGCTAAGGCTCATGGGATACAAGGAGAGGTGGCTAGATGGGTAGAAAACTGGCTTGGCCACAGGAGACAGAGGGTAACAGTCGAAGGGTCTTTTTCCGGCTGGAGGTCTGTGACCAGTGGTGTTCCGCAGGGCTCTGTACTGAGACCTATGCTATTTGTGATATATATAAATGATTTGGAAGAAGGTGTAACTGGTGTTATCAGCAAGTTTGCGGATGACATGAAGATGGCTGGACTTGCGGATAGCAATGAACATTGTCGGACAATGCAGCAGGACATAGATAGGCTGGAAAATTGGGCGGAGAAATGGCAGATGGAATTTAATCCAGATAAATGCCAAGTGATGCATTTTGGAAGAACTAATGTAGGGGGGAGTTATACAATAAATGGCAGAGCCATCAAGAGTATAGAAACACAGAGGGACCTAGGTGTGCAAGTCCACAAATCCTTGAAGGTGGCAGCACAGGCGGAGAAGGTGGTGAAGAAGGCATATGGTATGCTTGCCTTTATAGGACAGGGCATAGAGTATAAAAGCTGGAGTCTGATGTTGCAGCTGTATAGAACGCTGGTTAGACCACATTTGGAGTACTGCGTCCAGTTCTGGTCGCCACACTACCAGAAGGACGTGGAGGCTTTAGAGAGAGTGCAGAGAAGGTTTACCAGGATGTTGCCTGGTATGTAGGGTCTTAGCTATGAGGAGAGATTGGGTAAACTGGGCTTGTTCTCCCTGGAAAAATGGAGAATGAGGGGAGACCTAATAGAGGTGTACAAAATTATGAAGGGTATAGATAAGGTGAACAGTGGGAAGCTTTTTCCCAGGTCGGAGGTGACGATCATGAGGGGTCACGGGCTAAAGATGAGAGGGGCGAGGTATAACTCAGATATCAGAGGGACGTTTTTTACACAGAGAGTGGTGGGGGCCTGGAATGCGCTGCCAAGTAGGGTGGTGGAGGCAGACACGCTGGCATCGTTTAAGACTTACCTGGATAGTCACATGAGCAGTCTGGGAATGGAGGGATACAAACGAATGGTCTAGTTGGACCAAGGAGCGGCACAGGCATGGAGGGCTGAAGGGCCTGTTTCCTGTGCTGTACTGTTCTTTGTTCTTTGTTCTTTGTTCAAGGCAAGTCCCCATTTCTACACACCACATTTTTCCAGACATGTTCTGGATTGGCGCGTTTTCCCACTGGCATTGCGAAGAATCGGGTGAGGATGGAAGATTCCGGTCGGGACTTCACTTGCATCCCATTATTTGATTTGATTTTTTGATTTATCATTGTTATAGATATTAGTATACCGTGAAAAGTATTGCTTCTTGCGCGTTTTGCAGACAAAGAATACCGTTCAGAGAGAATGATAGGAGAGAGTGCAAAATGCAGTGTTAATGTCATAGCGAGGGTGTAGAGAAAGATCAACTTAATGCAAGGTAAGTCCATTCAAAAGTCTGATGGCAGCTGGGAAGAAGCTGTTCTTGAGTTGACCTCAGACTGTTGTAACTTTTTTCTAATGGAAGAAGGTGGAAGAGAAAATGTCCGGGGTGCATAGGATCCTTGATTATGCTGGCTGCTTTTCTGAGGTAGCGGGAAGTGTAAACAAAGTCAATGGATGGGATAAAAGCAAAATACTGCGGACGCTGGAATCTGAAACAAAAATGCTGGAAAATCTCAGCAGGTCTGACAGCATCTGTGAGGGGAGAATAGAGCCAATGTTTCAAGTCTAGATGACCCTTCATTTGAGCTTTGAACAGCATTCTCTGTTTTTGTCAATGGATGGGGGCTGGTTTGCATGATGCGCTGGGCTTTGTAGTTTCTTTTGTAGTTTCTTGTGGTCTTGGACAGAGCAAGAGCCATACCAAGCAGGGATACATCCAGAAAAGATGCTTTCATTAGTGGGATGCAAATCAGTTTCAGACTGGCCTCCAGTGGGTTTCCTGATCTGCCAGGGCGGGCAACAGTAGAAGATCCCGTGGAAAATACATGGCAGTATAAAACTGATTTTGGGATCCTGCCAAAATCTCCCCCACCCCTCTCCCATCCATCATTCAACCCTCCAGCAGGGGCAGGGAAGAATTCCACCCTTGTAGCCCGTTAACTCATGGCTTTGTTTGCCTGCACAGGTGGATGGCATCAAACTCACTTATTTAGAGTCATAGAGGTCATAGAGGTTTACAGCATGAAAACAGACCCTTCGGCCCAACTTGGCCATGCCGTCCAGTTTTTACCACAAAGCTAGTCCCAATTGCCCAGATACGGCATTTGCTTTGTAATAGCTTTCAAAGAAAGCGCAGAAGAGCTCTTGAAGTGGAAATGGTCGAGAACTTCAAGTTTTTAGGCGTCCAGATCACCAACAACCTGTCTTTGTCCCTCCACACTGGCGCTATGGTTAAGAAAGCCCACCAACACTTTTACTTTGTCAGAAGACTAAGGAAATTTGGCATGTCGACTACAACTCACAACAACTTTTACAGATGCACCATAGAAAGCATTCTTTCTGGTTGTACCACAGCTTGGTATGTCTCCAGCTCTGACCAAGACTGTAAAAAACTGCAAAGGGCCGTGAACGAAGCCCAGTCCATCACGCAAACCAGCCTCCCATCCATTCACACTGTCTACACTTCCCGTTGCCTCGGCAAAGCAGCCGGCATAATTAAGGACCCCATGCACCCTGGACATCCTCTCTTCCACTTTCTTCCTTCGGGAAAAAGATACAAAAGTCTGAGGATGCGTACTAACCGACTCAAGCACAGTTTCTTCCCTGCTGCTGTCAGACTTGTTAATGGACCTACCTCATATTAAGTTGATCTTTCTCTACACCCTAGCTATGACTGCAACACTACATTCTGCACTCTCTCTTTTCCTTCTCTATGCACGGAATGCTTTGTCTGTATAGCGCACAAAAAACAATACTTTTCACTGTATACCAAAACATGCGACAATAATAAATCAAATCATTTGCACTCGCCCAAAACTCTCATTTATTTCATTACTGTTACTGTGGTCTTGCATGCTGCCAATTTGTACTGCAGTTGCCTATGTACCTGCTACAACTACACATCAGGAGTGATTCATCTATAATTCTAACCAGTTGCGAATCAATTTGAGACATGCTGAAGTGGGCGACACGCACAATATAAATTCAATCTTTCTTTAATAAGCTTGGCAATCTTTATTTTGGAGAGTTTAAAATGATTTTGACATTGTTGTTATGTCTCCCGGAACAGCCTTCGCGTGGAGTTCACGCAGAGTCCAAAGTGATGTAATTAAAATGTTCTTTGCTGTCTCCGCGCTCATGCTTTCGCATCCAGTTCCTCAGAGTCATACTGCCAAAGCATATCACAATTCTGCAGAAGTGGATCAAGGATTAATGAGAGCAGCAATAAAACTCCTGGCAAAGCCAAGACTTTGCATTGAACTCTTGACCTGTTGAGGGGGCTTTGCAATGCAAGGCAGAGAAAATATAAAACATAAATGTCACAGAATAGCGTAATTACACACAATTCAACCCAGCCGGTCCATGCCAGCTCTTTGACAAGCAAAGGCACGGTGACACAGTGATTGGCATGCCTGCCTCACAATGCCAGGGACCCGGGTTCAATTCCCGGCTTGGGTTACAGTCTGTGTGGAGCTTGCACATTCTCCTTGTGTCTGCATGGGTTTCTCCGGGTGCTCCGGTTTCCTCCCACTGTCCAAAGATGTGCAGTTTAGGTTGATTGGATATGCTAAATTGATCCTCGTGTCAGGGGGACTAGCAGGGTAAATACGTGGGGTTGCAGGGATGGGGGCTGGGTGGGATTGTGGTCGGTGCAGACCCAATGGGCCAAATGGTCTCCTTCTACACTGTCGAGATTCTATGTAAGTCCAGTCAGTCCATTAGCTTCACCGTAAGAAGGGCCCCACGATGACACAATGGTTAGCACTGCTGCCTCACAGCACCAGGGATCCGGGTTTGATTCCCAGCATGGGTCACTCTCTGTGTGGAGTTTGCATGTTCTCCCCGTGGCTGCGTAGATTTCCTCCAGGTGCTCTGGTTTCCAACCACAGTCAGAAAGATGTGCTGGTTAGATGCATTGGCCATGCTAAATTCTCCCTCAGTGTACCCGAACAGGGGCCGGAGTGTGGCGACCAGGGGATTTTCACAGTAACGTCATTGCGGTGTTAATGTAAGCCGATTTGTGACACTGATAATAAATGCATAAATAATCCATGTAATCCTGCAAGCTTCCTTTTGAAATCATAAATCATCTCCGCTTTCACCACACTTATAGACAGGGGGATCTAGGTCATTACTACTCACTGTATTAAAAGTTCTTCTCCACATCTGTCAGAAGTTTACACATCCTCCCCGCATCTGTGTGGTTTCCCTCCGGGTGCTCCAGTTTCCTCCCACAGTCCAAAAATGTGCAGGTTAGGTGGATTGGCCTTGTTCAATTATCCCTTAGTGTCCCAAGATGTGTAGGTCAGGTGGATTAGGCAGGGTAAATGTATTGGGTTACGGGGATATGGTGAGGGAGAGGACCTGGGTAATATACTCTGTCAGAGAGTTGATGTAGACTTGATGGGCCGAATGGCCTCCTTCTGCACTATAGGGATTCAATTTGATCGCACCACACAAGTGCCAGGCAATGATAATCTCCAACAAAAAAGAACATAACTGTCATCCCATGACATTCAGTGGCATTACTAATACTGATTTTCCCACCATCAATGTCCTGGAGATTACCACTGGCCAGAAACTTAACTGGATCAACTATGTAAATCCTGTGACTACAGAAGCACGTGCAAGTTCTCCACCAAGTCCCACATCACCCTGACTTGGAAATATATTGCCAGTTCTTCACTATGGTGGGGGTCAAAGTCCCCTTCATATTATATGCCGGCACGGAGGCACAGTGGTTAGCATTGCTGCCTCACAGCGCCAGGGAGATGGGTTTGATTCCCAGCATGGGTCACTGTCTGTGTGGAGTCTGCACGTTCTCCCCATGTCTGCTTGGGTTTCCTCCGGGTGCTCTGGTTTCCTCCCACAGTCTGAAAGACATGCTGGTTAGGTGCATTGGCCACGCTAAATTCTCCCTCAGTGCCGGTGTGTGGCGACTAGGGGATTTTCACAATAATTCCATTGCAGTGTTTTAAGTAAGCCTACATGTGACACCAATAAATAAACTAAAATATTAGCACAATGAAATTAGCACAATGATAGAACAGAAGGTAAGAGAGGAGGGGGAGTTGCACTTTTGATTCGGGAAAACATCACGGCCGTACTGAGGGGATATATCCGAGGGTTCGGCCACTGAGTCTATATGGGTAGAACTGAGAATAAGAAGGGGGAAATCACTTTGATAGGGGTTGTACTATAGGCCCCCAAATAGTCGGCAGGAAATTGAGAAGCAAATATGTAAGGAGATTACAGATAGCTCCAAGAAAAATAGGCTGGTAATAGTCGGAGATTTTAACTTTCCCAACATTGACTGGGACATCCATAGTATTAGAGGGTTGGATGGAGAGAAATTTGTTGAGTGTATTCAGGGGGAATTTCACATTCAGTATGTGGATGGCCCGACTAGAGAGGGGGCAAAACATGACCTCCTCTTGGGAAATAAGGAAGGACAGGTGACAGAAGTGTTAGTGAGGGATCACTTTGGGACCAGTGACCATAATTCTATTAGTTTTAAGATAGCTATGGAGAATGATAGGACTGTCCCAAAAGTTAAAATTCTAAATTGGGGCAAGGCCAATTTTGATGGTATTGGGCAGGAACTTTCAAAATTTAATTGGGGGAGTCTGTGAGAAGGCAAAGTGGGAGGCTTCCAAAAGTGAGTTAACCAGGGTTCAGGATAAACACATTCCTCTAAGAGTGAAGGGCAAGGCTGGCAGAAGTAGGGAACCCTGGATGACTTGGGATATTGAGGCCCTGGTCAAGAAGAAGAAAGAGGCACATGACATGCATAGGCAGCTAGGATCAAGTGAATCCCTTGAAGAGTATAGGGAGTGTCGGAGTAGAGTTAAGAGAGAAATCAGGCGGGCAGAAAGGGGACACGAGATTGTTTTGGCAGAAAAGACAAAGGAGAATCCAAAGAGCTTCTACAAATACATAAAGGGAAAAAGAGTAACAAGGGAGAGAGTAGGGCCTCTTAAGGATCAACAAGTGTGTGGATCCACAAGAGATGGGTGAGATCTTAAATGAATATTTCTCATTAGTATTTACTATTGAGAAAAGCATGGATGTTAGGGAACTTGGGGAAATAAATAGTGATGTCTTGAGGAGTGTACATATTACAGAGAGGAGGTGCTGGAAGTCTTAAAGCGCATCAAGGTAGATAAATCCCCGGGAACTGATGAAGTGTATTCCAGGACATTGTGGGAGGTAAGGGAGGAAATTGCGGGTCCCCTCGCCAAGATACTTGAATCATCGATAGTCACGGGTGAGGTGCCTGAATATTGGAGAGTGGCAAATGTTGTGCCTTTGCTTAAAAAGGGCTGCAGGGAAAAGCCTGGGAACTACAGGCCAGTGAGCCTCACATCTGTGGTGGGTAAGTTGTTGGAAGGTATTTTGAGAGACAGGATCTACAGGCATTTAGAGACGCAAGGACTGATTAGAGACAGCCAGTATGGCTTTGTGAGTGGAAAATCATGTCTCACAAATTTGATTGAGTTTTATGAAGGGGTAATCAAGAAGGTAGATGAGGGCAGTGCAGTTGATGTTGTCTGCATGGACTTTAGCAAGGCCTTTGACAAGGTACCACATGGTAGGTTGTTGCATAAAGTTAAATCTCACGGGATCCAGGGTGAGGTATTTCATAGAATCCCTACAGTGCAGAAGGAGGCCATTCGGCCCATCGAGTCTGCACCGACCACAATCCCACCCAGGCCCTACCCCCACATATTTTACCCACTAATCCCTCTAACATACGCATCTCAGGAGTCTAAGGGGCAATTTTTAACCTGGCCAATCAACCTAACCCGCACATCTTTGGACTGTGGGAGGAAACCGGAGCACCCGGAGGAAACCCACGCAGACAATGTGCAAACTCCACACAGACAGTGACCCGAGCCGGGAAGCGAACCCGGGACCCTGGAGCTGTGAAGCAGCAGTGCTAACCACTGTGCTACTGTGCCGCCGTATTTAAATGGATACAAAATTGGCTTCTTGACAGAAGCCAGAGGGTGGTTGTAGAGGGTTGTTTTTCAAACTGGAGGCCTGTGACCAGCGGTGTGCCTCAGGGATCAGTGCTGGGTCCACTGTTATTTATCATTTATATTAATGATTTGGATGAGAATATAGGCGGCATGGTTAGTAAGTTTGCAGATGACACCAAGAGTGGTGGCATACTTTACAGTGAAGAAAGTTATCTCCAATTGCAACGGGATGTTGATCAATTGGGCCAGTGGGCTGACGAATGGCAGATGGAGTTTAATTTAGACAAATGCAAGGTGACACATTTTGGTAGATTGAACCAGGGCAGGACTTACTCAGTTAATGATAGGGCGTTGGGAGGGTTACATAACAAAGTGATCGAGGGGTACATGTTCATAGCTCCTTGAAAGTGGAGTCACAGGTGGACAGAGTGGTGAAGAAGGCATTCGGCATGCTTGGTTTCATCGGTCAGAACATTGAATACAGGAGTTGGGATGTCTTGTTGAAGTTGTACAGGACATTGGTAAGGTCACACCTGGAATACTGTGTGCAGGTCCGGTCACCCTACTATAGAAAGGATATTATTAAACTAGAAAGAGTGCAGAAAAGATTTACGAGGATGCTACCAAGACTTGATGGTTTGGTTTGGGCGGCACGGTAGCGTAGTGGTTAGCATTGCTGCTTCACAGCTCCAGGGACCTGAGTTCGATTCCCAGTTCAGGTCACTGTCTGTGCGGAGTTTGCACATTCTCCCCGTGTCTGTGTGGGTCTCCTCCGGGTGCTCCGGTTTCCTCCCACAGTCCAAAGATGTATGGGTTAGGTTGATTGGCCAAGCTAAATTGCCCCTTAGTGTCCCGGGATGTGTGGATTAGTGGGTAAATATGAGGGTTAGAGGGATTAGCAAGTAAACATGTAGGGATGCGGGGATAGGGCCTGGGTGGGATTGTTGTCGGTGCAGACTCGATGGGCCGAATGATCTCTTTCGGCACTATATGGTTTCTATGGGTTATAAGGAGAGGCTGGATAGACTAGGACTTTTTTCTCTGGGGCGTAGGAGGCTGAGGGGTGACCTTATAGAGGTCTATAAAATAATGAGGGTCAGAGACAAGGTAGATAGTCAATATCTTTTCCCAAAGGTAGGGGAGTCTAAAACTAGAGGGCATAGGTTTAAGGTGAGAGGGGAGAGATACAAAAGTGTCCAGAGGGGCAATTGTTTCACACAGAGGGTGGCGAGTGTCTGGAACAAGCTGCCAGAGGTAGTAGTAGAGGAGGGTACAATTTTATCTTTTAAAAAGCATTTAGACAGTTACATGGAAAAGATGGGTATAGAGGGATATGGGCCAAATGCGGGCAATTGCGATTAGCTTATGGGTTTAAAAAAAAAGGTGGCATGGACAAGTTGGGTCGAAGGGCCTGTTTCCATGCTGTAAACCTCTATGACTCTTTGACTCTAAATGCGCTCATAAATGTTCTCCACAAATGAAGTGCAAGAGTTTGAGAAGGTGACTCATCATCACCTTCTCAAGGGCACATGGGAACGTATTAACCTTGTCAGCAATGCTCACATCCCACAAATGGATAAAAATGGAAGATAAGGCGACTTACTTGAGGTCAACTGAAACATTGGATCTTGAGATAAGTGAATGGTCAAGGAGAGAAGATAGTGGTCCCTAAAGGAATTTAAACAATATTTAGTAATCCTTCAACTCTGTAAGATATCAATGTGGTATAACTCTGATACTTAACTTTACTGAACACTAGCTTCACCTGTCTTGTTTAACCAGAATAATCCAGCAAGATACCGTATCTTTACAATGGGGCTGAGTGAAAAATCAATGGGCAGGATTCTCAGGGAAATGTCAGACCCAGTATTATCTACCTATATTCCAGAGTAGACAGATAAACAGCTATAGTTTACATGCTAGGAAGATGGTTCTTCAAATTTTGCATTATCCTTATCCGGTGTCAGAACGATGTTGGAATCCACAACCTTCGGGCAGTTATCTGAACAGATAGATACAATGCAAAACACACAATGCAATGTGGCCCAAACTGTTCAGAATGAATCCGACAGCATAAGTGATTTATTTTCAATTACTCTGAGTTATCTGAGTTGCGTTTTTTATTGAACGGTGCAGAATGCTGGTGCAGTTTGAGAGTTGGTTTAACAGAGAACAAATATAAAAATAATGAGGGTGATTCTCCCGTCCCGCTGCGATGCTTTTGTCGCGCAGCGGGCTGGGAGACTCGAGCGGAGGCTGTTTCGCGGGCTTCCCGCTGGGCGCCACGGCCTCCGCGAGTCTCCAAGCACTGGACTTCCCGCGGCATCAGCTCCACACCAGAAATCAGCGCAGAGCTGCATAGTGTCTGCAGATTCTAATTCAAATACTATTTAAATCTCATTAGTGGGCCCGGGACTGAAATCCCTGGTAACGCTAGTGTCTCTCCCCGACCCGCCAGGAGTATTTCACTCCAGTGGGATTTAGTATAGCTCTCCACTTGCGGGGAGCTGGCAGCCCGACCCTGCTGGAATGAAGGGGGGTCATCGAGGCCCCTCAGAGGGTTGGGCACTGGGGGTGCCTCCTGGGCATTGCCACCTTGGCAGTGTCAGCCTGGGTCCCTGGCACTGCTCAAGGGGCAAAGTGCCAATGCCCAGGAGGCACCTTGGCATTACCCATCGGGCATAGGGCTTTGTCAAGAGGGTGAAGCCTCATTGGGGGTAGGGCCTCTGGGGTGGGGGGGAGGGGGGCGATCGGTGATGGTGGGGGGTCCCGCTGCCACTCTGCATTTCTGCATTTGGGCTGAGTGACAGAGGGAGGTAGGCTAGCAATCGGGGCTGGCCATCGGGGTGGGGTGGGGGGGGAGACTGGTCACCCTGTTGGGGGGGGTCGGGACTGCTGGGGGGAAGGGGGAGAAATTGCAGGGTTGGGGTGATCGGAAGATCGATGCTGCGGGGGTGGGGGAGGGTGGACACCGAGGTGGGATGGGGGCTGGATCGAGACTGGCCTGGGCATGTTTGGCGGGGCCAGTGATCGGGCCATGGAGGGGGAGGGGGGGCCACATGGCCGGCGATCGGGAGGCTGGCAGTCAATGCGTCAATCTCGGCGTTGACAGATCGGCGCACGCGCAGTGGCCCACCCAGCGCTATGCTGCCGGCCTCTTCAGTGGGAATAGGCCCTGCCCACTGATTTCTGGAGTGAATCACGCTAGTGCATTCCGCAGTGTACGGAGTGTGGGAAACTCATTTGGAAACTTCCACTGAAAAAAACAATATGATTTACCCCAGTTTTTACGCGAATTCGACACTTAGAATTTTTTTTGGGAGAATTGCCCCCAACATTTTACTTAGCTTCAAAATCTATTGCAGTGTTAGCATGAAGAGGTTCATGTGCTATGACTGCTCAAGTGAGTACACATGTGAATGCTCTCACTCTTTTACTCCGCTGATAAAACCCTATCATCTCAAAATGTTAATTCTTTAATGTCCTCCTTCTTGGTTTCACTGCTTCCATTGTTCAAACACTATAACCTTTACAAATTATGTCCAGAATGCCACATCTCATGTCTTTCACTCACATTAAGATCTTGGCTGGAATTCTCCGGTCTTGTGAGGCATTACCCATCGGGCATAGGGCCTCACAACGCTGCCAGCATGAATGGAGAATTTAGCGCTCAGCCCAAATCTCCATTCACAGCAACAGGACTGGAGAATCCTAGCAGTGAGTGAGGTTGGGGAATTCTGGCCTTTGATTCTCATCACTTCTGCTCTGGTTAATATCCAATGGTTTCCCGTTCCCAAAGATTTGACTAGGGGAGACGATGGCCTAGTGGTATTATCGCTGGACTATTAATTCAGAGATTCAGCTCATGTTCTGGGGACCTGGGTTCGATTCCCGCCATGGCAGATGGTAGAGAAAGATCAAGTTCGTGCGAGGCATTCAAAAGTCTGATGACAGCAGGGAAGAAGGAAGAAGCAATGTGGTTGACTCTCAACTGCCCTCCAAGGGCAATGAGGGATGGCCAATAAATGCTGACCAGACAGTGACGCCCATCTCCCATGAATGAATTTTTAAAAAATGATCCACATAAATCTGTCATGGAACTGCCCCTTACCTATCTCCTAAATCTCTTCCATTTTCAGGACTCTGCCTCTTTAACATTGCTTCCAACACTTCAATCCTTTCAATCATTAAATAAGAAAACACGTGCTTTATGAAATATTGAATAATACATAATTATACACAAGAATGTTTGCATTAATGATATAATAACTATGAGTAATGATTAATACATCCCAGATTAGTTTGGGCATGAGAAAGGGAAGAAGGCATTGAATACCACCAGTATGCAGCATTAAGCCAATCTCATCAAGATTAAAGCAAGTGTAAATGGAGTCAGACAGTATTCCATTTGCTCTGATAAATAAGCTACATTAGTAGAAAACTTCCTGCAGGATCCCTTTAATGTGTCATCAGCAATGTGTACAGCTTTAAGTTGTTTTTAAAAGAACACAAATCTGTTACGAAGGTATGTGAAGGATTAAACTTTTTTACTTTTCTTTCAAGTGGAGGGATGGATTTAATATGTGCTGCACCAAAGTCTGCTATTGCCAATGTGAAATGGTATAAATGCACTGAATCAATCTGAATGCCATGAAAATGACATTATATAATTAAACTTTCAGCATTAGCAGATGGAAAACCAGACACTTTGGATCCTGTGCCATGATAGAATGCCAAAGGATCTCCTCAGTGAGTGTAGTGGCTTAGTTCCTTCATGTTTGTTTGCTCTGCCCAAGTTTAAAATAAAATGTACGTGTAAATCAGATGGGTGCAACTCCCCACTTCCCCCCACGGGAAAATTCCACCCGAGGTAAATGGACCTTTGGGTGGTCTATCCCCTCGCTTGCTCCGATTCCCGTGGCAGGAGGGATGGGAAAATTCCACCCTAACTGCTTCCATCAACTTGTGTCTTTTTTCCTGTTCCTCAGTGACATCCGCTGCGATTGCGATATTTGAAAAGGATAGAATGGCAATCCATTACATTTCTGTGGCCACCTTTGGCTCGGAGATCCATTGACTGCCCAGCCGACTGGTGCCGGTGACTGTAAAATAGAGGAATTCCTCACCTTGTAAAAATCAGGTGTGAGTAGGGCGATGTTTGTAAATGAATGATGATTACTCTTACCCTGGACAAAGAACATAAAGGAACATTTGGTATGTGAATTATTTGCGTGCAATAAAGCCTGCCCAATCCATTAAAATTAATGGATGGAAATTTGAGATCATTTCCATCTAATTTTCCTTTATGTACTGTACCCAAAAGCTCCTTACACCCAAGTGCAATTGGATAAAATAATTCTACACAAGCTCTTGCTTCTACAATAGGCTGCTTGAAGGAGTGTTCTCATGAGGCACACAGGATGACAGGAGTTCAAAAGTGCTCCAAGTGTGATTTAACTCATTTCAGTTTTCCCTGCATGATAAGCAGAAGGGTTTTGAGTTAGGAAATTTCTGCTCAATGCAGCTTTTATCCCCCCGCATCCAGCCCCCCGCCCCCCCCCCACCTCCCCCCCCCACAACACACACATATACAAACACACGCATGCACATATACACATGCGCACACATAAGCAGACACACTTATGCACACATACACACACACCACACATACATGCATGCATACACACATGCAAACACACATGTTCACACACACGCACACCACACATGCACATACATGTGCACACACATCCTGCACACACACGCACACACACGCATACACATGCAGTTACATATGCGCATACACATACGTGCACACACACACATGCACACGCAGGCACACATGCACACACACGCACACCCACATGCACACACATATGCTCACACACATGCACACACACACATGCATGCGCACACACACACACACACATGCACGCATGCACACACCACACATACATACAGCCTTACAGGCCTTGAAAAGCTGAGTAAGTGTGGCCATTCTAAATCAGGGAAGTATGTAGAATCCTTGTATGACACTGGGCAGTGGCCAAAGCTGGTACGAGTTGGATAGAACTGTTAGTTTGAGGATTTATTTTTGAAAAATCAACGCGGTCACGACAATGTCTGGATAAGGGACTGGAAATTTACTGATGGCATGACTGATTTTTGGGTACAGAATGAGAGCCTATATATCCAATGGATTGTACACGCCCATTAAGTGCTGGAAATGGACTGCCCGCCATATTAGTTGGGGCTGCTCTATAGGTTTCTGGACCAGGTGGTGAAAACACAGATTCAAATCTTTAAATAAGGACGCTGACGTCATTGTCAGAGCCTTTTGTGATATTGGATTCTCCCAGCGGCTGACTTGTCACATGCTAAACTTGCTGAGCCAAATATGACACTAAAAGGTGAGAGGGACATTTCTGCATTGCTGACTGAGGAGCCCATTCACTGCATGCAGATTAATTGCACTTTCTCTTCCACTTCGGCTGCAGTTTAGCTGCTGGATATTTATTAGTCTGTTATCTGACATTAAACTTAATTTTCGAGAAAAGAAATCTTCACCGGTGCTGTGCTATTTTCCCCAAATTACTTTTGTGACAGGCATCCTGCAGGTTTCCCCAAATATTTCTAAAAGGGAGGTCCATTGCCAGAATCTGGATGACAAGTGCCCAACCACAGACAATTATTTTTGAAAAAACACAATGGGGGCAGAGTGGCGTAGAACACTCCACGAGACTGCAGAAAGCTCATTTTAATAGATTAGCCTGTCATTACTGAGCTCTCTCTCCGGGCGGCACGGTGGCACAGTAGTTAGCACTGCTGCCTCACAGTGCCAGGGATCCGGGTTCAATTCCGACCTCGGTTCCCTGTCCGTGCGGAGTTTGCACATCCTCCCTGTGTCAGCGTGGGTTTTCTCCGGGCGCTCCGGTTTCCTCCCACAGTCCAAAGATGTGTGGGTTAGATGGTTTGACCATGCTAAATTAATCCCTCGTGTCAGGGAGATTGTCAGGGTAAATATATGGAGTTGTGGGGGAATAGGGCCTGGGTGAGATTGTTGTCGGTGTAGACTCGATGGGCTGAATGGCCTCCTTCTGCACAGAAGGGATTCTATGAATTCCCCCCCTCACTGGATATTCCAGGTGCCAGAATGACGTCACGCCAGCACCATTTACAACAGCATAAGTGAGTGAGCCTGGCACCTTCAACTCCGAAGGGGGTTTGAGAGGAGAGCGCTCAGGCAGCCAGCACCCTCCACGGTGTTCACTGCTCATTCCATCCTGATACTCGCGACTCTGCCTTTATAGCTCCAGTAACTATGGGATGGCCAGGCCCAGGGGCACATCATTGGCAAGGGGCTCAGCGGAGTCCTGGGCTCCAGCATCCCTCTGAGTGCCGGTTCCCTGGAATGTCCCGATCTCCACCTGCTGTGAATCTCCAGTTGTGAGGTGCTTCCCAGTGAGTGACTCAGAAGTCTGTCCACTTACTAGTCCCACCAAGGTGTGAATATCTGGGCTGGTGCCGGGTGAATTCCCCCTCTGAGCTGCTGGAGTCTGTTGGGTACTGAGGGAGGGAGGATGATCCGGCCTGTTCCGCTGGTCAGCCGACAAGAGAAGGGACATGGCATCAGTGCATGACAGGGGATACGGAGTGAACATTGATTACTCACTTGAGACTTGAAGAACCTCAGCGTATGTGTTGAGGATTCTCATGTTTTTCTGTTGCCCCCACTTCACCAGTAGCACCAGAGACATCCTCCCTCCTCGCCAGCCAAGTCGAGGGCTCGCTCCTCAAAACACATGAGGTTCCCAGCTAGGACGTGACTCCAGCTGGCTGCGCCCGCTCACACTTGTTGTGGTTGAGTTTGTCCTGCAATGACACAGAGAGGGAGAGTGTAGGTGGGAGTGTTGACATTTAAGATGGTGTTGAGGTGTAGCAGGCATGGGGCTTGAGTGGGAGCTGGAGTGTGAGAAGCATAGCAGCTACTGGGAGATCATGGTGATTGTGGGAGGGAGGGGCATCTGGTACCTGGTGTTGGCAAAGGCCATGGTGGCTGAGTGAGAGAAAGGGTTGGGGGCGTGAGGGGTGTGTGAGTGAGAGACTGGGGGAGGTTCACTTACCCTGGCTGAGCGAAGAAGATTATTAACCTTCTTCCAAAACCGCTTCTCCGTCCTCTTCTGCTCGCACTGACCAGGGCTGCCATTGCATCCCAGGCAGGGTGGTGACCCTGCTGGAAGTCTGTCTCCTGGAGTGGGGATAGAGGGTGCCCCACCTTTGCTCCACTCCATCCAGCATCCTGGTGAGGGCCCACTCTGAAAAGCGTGGCGCCGCCCGCCACCTTGGCTGCCATCCCCTGCAGTCGTTGTGAAACAAGTGCCGGGGATGCCCTGATATAAAATCGAGTTCCCCATTGACTGCAGCAGGTTAAGTTGTTGCAGGGTGGGCCACTCAGAGGGAACACGCCGATACTCGTCGGCAGAAAACTTATTACTAACGAGGCATAAGATTTTGCCCAAAAACATGCCGGCGTCGTCAGTGGGAACCACTCAATTTTTTGTTCTGGAACCAACTATTTTTTGGTAAGATTTCACCCAATGTTCATTATACATTTAAAGGACCTAAATTTGTGAAAAGCTTTCCCCGTTTTCGGATTTAAATCATTCTTCACCCTCACAATGTGGCACTTCTTCAGGAATTACTAAAATGGGTGTGTAAATGTCTGAAACATTATCTACAAAGGGAGGATGTCTGATGGATTTATTGCTTAAGGGTAGGTAAATTAATAATCATCTCGTTTTGTGTTCACTTTCCCTGGTTTATCAAAAATGTCTGTTAAAGAGGCACTTTTTAATGCATTAGCGCATTTGAAAGCTTTAAAACAAGCACTCTTTGTACATAGGACACAGCTTTAACGCCAATTTGCTGTGCTTCAGGGTGGAATCTTACATTTGGCATGGGTGGCGAGAAATTCGAATGCGTAGGTATTAAGTAGTTATGGTGTCAGTTTCCCTTCTCCCACACTCACCCACAGAAAAGATATTAACATCAACAAAAAGTCATTATTTTTCTGCTCCTTTAGCTTTGATCTTCAATTCTTTAGGGCAATCAGACCATTTTCAATCTGACTGCACTTACATCATTATTAAAGTATGGAATTACTGGCCAGTGGAGTCATCACAAAACAGCTCATATCAGGTGAGTCCCGTGGATGGAACCTCATTGGCTCCAAGGTATCTAACCATTTCCCAATTTTGGAAAGTTGCAACAACCCACCTTTATTTGCATAAAGTATGTTCACTGTTTATAATCAGCTTAAGGGAGGATTGTTTGCTTTAAGGTGCATTGTTCATAGGATCACGACAGTGCAGAAGGAGGCCATTCAGCCCATTGAGTCCGCACCGCCAACAATCCCACTTAGGCCCTAACCCCATAACCCCACGTATTCGCCCTATGAATCCCCCTGACAATAAGGGGCAATTTAGCACGGTCAATTCACCTAACCTGCACATCTTTGGACTGTGGGAGAAAACAGGAGCACCCGGAGGAAACCCACGCAGACACGGGGAGAACGTACAGACTCCACGCAGACAGTCACCCAAGGCTGGAATTGAACCCGGGTCCCTGGCGCTCTGAGGCAGCAGTGCTAACCACTGCGCCACCCTGCCGCCCATTGTGCCACTGTTCCGCCTGCATCATGACCATGTAAGGAGGGAGTCCTTTTCCACTCTGGGTCTGGCTGCAACAGGGTTTAGTTGTGAATTTAGTGAGCAAGTGCCTGGCCATGCAGGAGTCCCAGTTTGTACGCTTTCAGATTATAAAGAATCAGTCAGACAGGTGTTTCTGAGTTTAAATCAAAGAATAAGTTTATTGAAGCTGCTTCCCAAATTTAAGAAAAACTAGATAAAATTTTGACCACCAAAATTCACTATTCCAATATCATCCATATGTTTATCCAATAACCACTTGAACGCTCTCAACGTTGACGAGTCCACCACTGCTGCAGGCAGGGCATTCCACGCCCTTACTACTCTCTGAGTAAAGAACCTATCTCTAACATCTGTCCTATATCTCTCACCCTTCAATTTAAAGCTATGTCCCCTCGTGCTAGCCAACACCATCTGAGGAAAAAGGCTCTCACTATCCACCCTATCTAATCCTCTGATCATCTTGTATGCCTCTATTAAGTCACCTCTTAACCTTCTTCTCTCTAACGAAAACAACCTCAAGCCCCTCAGCCTTTCCTCATATGATTTTCCCACCATACCAGGCAACATCCTGGTAAATCTCCTCTGTACCCTTTCCAACACTTCCACATCTTTCCTATAATACAGCGACCAGAACTGTACGCAATACTCCAAATGCGGCCGCACCAGAGTTTTGTACAGTTATGGCAGATGAGGACCTAGAAACGATCATTATCTCTAAAGAAGTAATGTTTAGGTAAGCTAATGGGGCTAAAGGTAGACAAGTCTCCTGGCCCTGATGGAATGCATCCAAGGGTATTAAAAGGGATGGCGGGGGAAATAGCAAATGCACTAGTGGTAATTTACAAAAATTTGCTGGACCCTGGGGTGGTTCCGGCAGATTGAAAAATAGCAAGTGTGATGCCACTGTTTAAAAAAGGAGGTAGACAAAAGGCAGGTAACTATAGGCCGGTTACCTTAAATTCTGTAGTGGGGAACATACTTGAATCTATCATCAAGGAAGAAATAGTGAGATATCTGGACAGAAATTGCCCCATTGGGAAGACCTAGCATGGGTTCATGAAAGGCAAGTCATGTTTAACCAATTTACTGGAATTCTTTGAGGACATTATGAGCGCGGTCGACAACGGGGAACCGGTGGATGTGGTGTATCTGGATTTCCAGAAGGCATTTGGCAAAGTGCCGCACAAAAGGCTGCTGCATAAGATAAAGGTGCACAGCATTACGCGTAATGTATTAGCATGGATAGAGGATTGGTTAACTAACAGAAAACAAAGAGTGGGGGTAAATGGGTGTTTTTCTGGTTGGCGATCAGTGACTAGTGGTGCGCCCCAGGGATCAGTGTTGGGACCGCAATTGTTTACAATTTACATAGATGATCTGGAGTTGGGGCCCAAGTGTAGTGTGTCAAAATTTGCAGATTAAACAAAAATGAGTGGCAGAACAAAGCGAGCAGAGGATACTGAAAGTCTGCAAAGGGATATAGATAGTCTAAGTGAGTGGGCAAGGGTCTGGCAGATGGAGTACAATGTTGGTTAATGTGCGGTCATCCATTTTGGTAGAAATAACAGCAAAATGGACTATTATTTCAATGGTAAAAAATTGTGCATGAATCACAAAAAGTTGGTTTGTAGGTGCAGCAGGTAATTAAGAAGGCAAATGGAATTTTGTCCTTCATTGCTAGAGGGATGGAGTTTAACAACAGCGAGGTCATTTTGCAGCTGTTTCAGGTGCTGGTCAGGCCACACCTGGAGTACTGTGTACAGTTTTGGTCTCCTTACTTGAGAAAAGATATACTGGCATTGGAGGGGGTGCAGAGAAGACTCAGTTGGTTGATTTCAGAGTTGACAGGGTTGGCTTATAAGGAGAGGCTGAGTAGACAGGGACTATTATCATTGGAATTCAGAAGAATGAGGGGATATCTTATCGAAACATATAAAATTATGAAGGGAATAGATAAGATAGAAGCAGGGAGGTTGTTTCTACTGGAACTAGGGGGCTGATGCGCTATCAATAAGGCGAAAGACTACCGATATGCCAATATAAGTGCAGGCTTTTATTCACAACAGAATCAGGAGCAGATCCCAACATATAACCAACCTGGACTGAACAAGGGGGAGGAGACCGCCACCTTTATACTAGGTGCCGAGGGGAGGAACCAAACTGGAAGGGGATGTGTCCAGGTATGACAAACACACACAACGGTGGTCCATATTGGACAAAGGCACAACTGAGGTCCACCACAGGGGCATAGCCTCAAAATAAGGGGGAACAGATTTAGGACTGAGTTGAGGAGGAACATCTTCACACAAAGGGTTATGAATCAGTGGAATTCTCTGCTCAGTGAAGCAGTTGAGGCTACCTCATTGAATGTTTTTAAGGTAAAGGTAGATAGATTTTTGAACAATAAAGGAATTGAAGATTATGGTGAGCGGGCGGGTAAGTGGAGCAGAGGCCACGAAAACATTAGCCATGATCTTATTGAATGGCGGAACAGGCTCGAGGGGCCAAATGGCCTATTCCTGCTCCTAGTTCTTATGTTCTTATTCATACCTGTCTACAGAAGGCTTGCCTCTGCCAATATTTGCGTGTTCTTAAACCTCTCACAAGCTCTGATGTTAGAAAGAAGACTGAACTCATTTGACTCTCATCCGGTCTCTGAAATCAAAGATTTGAACTGTGCGAATAACTTTGCTCTGTCTGTGTCCTGTTAGCCTCCAGTTAACAAAAAAAGATGACCGTGCTCATTTGGGTCTTGCCGGGCTGAGAATTCAGACGGTTTTACACGTTAGGGTGGTGATTCTAAGCGAGTACCCCCAGGGAACATAGGAATTTTTGTAAACGTACAGCACCATTCCAAAGGAGGAAGAATGTTACATCCACTTCAGGAAGCTGATAGCTATGTAAGTAGATGTTCATGGTGGTGCTCTGAGCCATTGGGCCTCAGCTGACAGAACACAAGAAAGAGGAGCTCTGAGTTGTGTAAATATTGAAAGCAAAGTGTGCATGTGGCACAGTGGTTAGCACTGCTGTCTCACGGCACCAGGGACCCGGGTTTGGTTCCCAGCTTGAGATACTGTCTGTGTGGAGTTTGCACCTTCTCCTTGTAACTGCGTGGATTTCCTCCCACAGTCGAAAGACATGCTGGTTAGATGCATTGGCCATGCTAAATTTTCCCTCAGTGTACCCGAACAGTCCCCGGCGACTGGGGGACTTTCACAGTCACTTCATTGCAGTGTTAATGTAAGCCTACATGTGACACTAATAAATAAACTTTGATGTAAGGAATTGCATCTGGTTTGCAATATACGGACAGTTTTTGTTACGAATACTAATTCATATCCGCAATAGTATTTTTCAGCTGAGATGCAGGATAAAGCTAAGGCAGAGAGTAAACTCAAATCTATACTGGGTATGATAGGCTCCAGCACTGTGGTCATTCAGCAGCACCAACTAAAGTGACTGGGAATAGAAGTCGCCACTTTGCTCTGGATTTTTTAAATGTTGTGTGACTTAAGTTTTACTCTGGCTGCCTTCTGGTGAATGTTGAACTCAATAACCTTTAAGATACTTCATATTAATATAAAACTTAGTTAGTTTTTATCCGAGTGGCCTCTGGAGGGTTACAGTGAGCCGGATTAGACTAATGAAGCATTCTGTTTCTTGAGTAAAAGCAGCTTTTAGACTCCAAAGCATCATTTGCTTCAGAATAATTCAATTCCAGGCCACTTCAGCCGCTATCTTAGTTCTTCATACTTGAGGAGCTGACTCCTTTTTCACTTAAGCACAGAACTGAGGCTTTGCTGATTGAGATCTCAATATTCGGTGGGTGTTCTATTGAACTCTTTGCTGTCTCTCTGGGAAGAGATTAACAGGAGCCTGAGGAATGGAGACAATGGGCTAGTGCCAGGGGACTAGCAGGGTAAATAAGTGGGGTTGTGGGAATAGGGCCCCGGTGGGATTGTTATTGGTGCAGGATCATAGAATCTTACAGTGCAGAAGAAGGCCATTCAGCCCATCGAGTCTGCACCAATCACAAACCCACCCAGGCCCTAGACCCATAACCCCATGCATTTATCCTAGCTAGTCCCCCTGCCACTAAGGGGCCAATCCACCTAACCATCACGTCTTTGGACTGTGGGAGGAAACCAGAGTAGCCTGAGGAAACCCGCGCAAACACGGGGAGAATGTGCAAACTCCATGCAGACAGTGACCCAAGCCGGGAATCAAACCCAGGTCCCTGGCGCTGTCAGGCAGCAGTGCTAACCATAATGTGCCGCCGTGCTGCCTGATGGGCCAAATGGCCCCCTTCTGCACTGTAGGGATTCTATGATTCTACCCTTGGGGGGTTGGAAACCGAGGTTGGGGCTGTTTCCGGGTGCCAAACCTGCCACTGGGGATAAACAATCAGTCTTTGTAATTTTCATGGACTACACCTTTCACTGGGACTGGAGATGGGCTAGATGGTAAGGATAGTGGGCTCCCAAAGCTGAAGGGCCAATCAGAGGGCTTCGAGCTGACTGTGATGGAAGCTAATTAAGGGAGACAGTCCTTCAACATGGAGGTGTTCTCTCTCCAACTGGCAGGCGAAGCAGGCACAAAATTGGGTAGGATGGCATGGGCCACTCAATCCGTTTCCCATCAGCACCTGCTGATGTTTTACGAGCAGCGGGATAGGTGTCGAGTGGCTGTTGATCAAATTGGAGCCCAGTTACAGAGACATGGCTGCAGGGTGACCAGGGATGGGAACTAAACATCCAGGAGTATTCAGTATTCAGGAAGGACAGACAAAAAGGAAAAGGTAGAGGAGTTGCATTGCTGGTTAAAGAGGAAATTAATGCAACAATGAAAGATACTAGCCCTGTTGATGTGGAATCTGTATGGGAAGATCTGAGAAGGACAAAGGAGCAAAAAGCATTAGTGGGTGTTATATAAGGACCCCTAAACTGTAGTGGTAATGATGGGAATGGCATTAAACAGGAAATTAGAGACGCATGTGACAAAGGAACATCTGTAATTATGGGTGACTTTAATCTGCATATAGATTGGGCAAATCCAATTAATCGCAGTACCATAGAATTCCTACAGTGATAAAGGAGGCCATTCGGCCCATCGAGCCTACACCAAAAACAATCTCACCCAGGCCCTGTCCCCGTAACCTCATGTATTTACCCTAGTTCCTCTGACACTAAGGGGCAATTTATCATGGCCAATCGATCTAACCCGCATATTTTTAAACTGTGGGAGGAAACCGGAGCACCCAGAGGAAACCCGCACAGACACGGGGAGAATATGCAGACTCCGTATAGACAGTGGCCCAAGCCCAGAATTGAACCCGGGTCCCTGGCACTGTGAGGCAGCAGTGCTAACCACTGTGCCAGCGTGCTGCCCCGGAATTCCTGGAGTGTGTACGGGCAATTTTTCTGGACCAATACATTGAGGAACCAGCTGGAGACGGAGGTTGAGGAGCATGGACAGAGTGGATAGTCAAAAGCTTTTCCCCAGACTGGAAGAGTCAATTACTAGGGGGCATAGGTTTAAGGTGTAAGGGGCAATGTTTAAAGGAGGTGTACGAGTTTTTTACACAGAGGGTGGTGGGTGCCTGGAACCCGCTGCCGGGGGAGGTAGTGGAAGCAGATACAATGGTGAGTTTTAAGGGGCATCTGGACAAATACATGAATAGGATGAGAGTAGAGGGATATTGTCCCCGGAAGGGTATGGTGTCTTAGTTAAGTCGGGCAGCATGGTCGGTGCAGGCTTGGAGGGCCGAAGGGCCTGTTCCTGTGCTGTAATTTTCTTTGTTCTTTGTTCTTTGGCAGCGGGAAGTGTAGACAGGACATTTTCAAGACATTAAAGAATCTCTAGTCATTAGAGCAGCATAGGTAACTTGCAATGAGCAATATAAACAGTGATTCCAAAAGATAAATGTATGAATAAATTCCATTTGTACTCAAAGTAAAGTTTATCGTTCTGAACTTTAACTTTATCTATTAAGGTATATCTATTGAAAAGCCTGTACTTCTCCAAAATTCTTGAAAATATCCTTGTGCTTTCTTGCGTTCACTGTGTAAGAGAAGTTGGCGGCAAGGAGCATTCTTTTTGACCTATTGAAGGATATAGCGTAATATATATGCCTGGCTGGTCGCATACTTGCTAAATCACACACACCAGGAATGTGGCCAACACCTTGAGAGTCTGATTTACAGTCTGGCTGTAATTTGTCACGTTACACATGTTTTATTTACATTCTTGTGTAGGGGGCGAATTTTCTTTAAACAATTCCTTTCCATCTGTGGATCAGTGGTTCCGGTGGAAAGTGTAAGTGAAGAGGATTATTGAAAATGTCCTGAGCCGGAACTGGTGGAGAATTAATTGGCCTTTTCATTCTGAAGCGCACTTAAGGTTTACAGGAATGTTGTGTACCAATATGAAAAATAACTGGGCCCATGGTTTGGTCACGAGGATGGAGGGAGCCTGAATTACAGGAACAAATGTTTTATGTGATGTCTGCAAGGAAGCAAGGTGGGTCAGGATGTTTCACAATTTATTGCCAAACCCAAGGAGAGAGTTAGGGTGATGAGTCACCACCACTGAGTGGCCAATGGCATGGTTGAAATAATAGGTTTTCATGAGAACAGTGACACCTTTCACAGCGTGAAAGAGAATAACCAAATGGCGGGATGTGAGGTGAGAAGGTGAGATGTTGAAAAGAAAGTCCAAAGATGTGCGGGTTAGGTTGATTGGCCATGCTAAAATTGCGCCTTAGTGTCCTGGGATGCGTAGATTAGAGGGATTAGCGGGTAAAATATGTAGGGATATGGGGGTAGGTCCTGGGTGGGATTGTGGTCGGTGCAGACTCGATGGGCCGAATGGCCTCTTTCTGTGCTGTAGGGTTTCTATGATTTCTATGATTTCTATGAAAGGGATTTAATAGCGTAAATTTGTAAAGCTGACTCACAGTTGATGATTTTTCTTGGAAAAGAAACTAAATAAGTGCCAACCGGCGAAAATATAGGAAATCAAATTAGTCACACATTTTATCTGAGATGCACAAGCTTTTATAGAATCCCTACAGTACAGCAGGAGGCCATCTGGCCCATCGAGCCTGTACCAACCACAATCACACCCAGGCCCTATTCCCGTAACCCAACACATTTACCCTGCTAATCCCCCTGACACTAGGGTCAATTTAGCATGGCCAATCAACCTCTCATTCACAAAAAAAAACTTTTAAAGAGTCATTCATAAAATCTGGGAGCAGTGGAAGTGAATATTTACTCAGGCAAAATGTGTTAAACAATCTATTTTTTTTTGCCTAACTAGAATTTCTTTAACGTGCTTTTTATTTTGCAAACACAGAGCTGTTATATATCAAGTTTCTTTCATAAGTCTGTGGGAGAAAACTGGAGTACTCAGACAAAACCCACGGAGAAAGTGCAAACTCCACACAGACAGTGACCTGAGCCCAGAATTGAACCTGGGTCCCTGGCGCTGTGAGACAGCAGCACTAACCACTATGCCACTATACCACCATGCCACCCATGATTCCAAAGCTCTTTGAGTTTGTTTTAGAATTGGATTAGCAAATTGTGTCAATGTTTGAGGATAAGGGGTAAAGCTTTTAGGACTGAGGTGAGGAGAAATTTCTTCACTCAGAGGGTGGTGAATGTGTGGAATTCACTACCACAGAATGTAGCTGAGGCCAAAATGTAATCTGATTTCAAGAAGAAATTAGATATAGCTCTGAGGGCTAAAAGGATCAAGGGATATGGGAGAACAAAGAACAGTACAGCACAGGAACAGGCCCTTCGGTCCTCCAAGCCTGCTCTGATCACATTGTGCTATCGAGACCAACCGCTTATATCCCTCTATTCCCCGTCTGTTCATAAGTCTATCCAGATAAGTCTTAAATGTGGCTAACGTATCTGCCTCAACCACCTAACTTGGCAGTGCATTCCAGGCCCCCACCACCTCTATGGAAGGGAGGATCAGGATATTGAATTTGATGATCAGCCATGATCCAAATGAATGGCGAAGTAGGCTCGAAGGGCCAAATGGCCTATTACTGCTTCTAGTTTCTATGTTTCTATGTTGTGGTGAACCATAGATGGTTACCACTATGGGTACTGAACCATAGATGGTTATCACTATGGGTACTTGTACATATGTTACTCTTGTTACTGTTGGGGTTAGGGTTGGGGTGTTCCACCTGTTGGCACTGTTCTGTGGTACACTCCGGTTGGCTCCGCCTTCCTATAGGAGTATAAAGGTCACTGCACTTCCTAGTGACCCTTTAGTCTGGGATTGTATTGTTAAGCAGTATGCTCTATTCTTGTTGCTAATAAAAACCTTTATTTCCCGAGTACGATCCAGCCTCCCGAGTGAATTAATCGCGCATCATATGTGTTCACTAATAAACCTACACCTCTTCTGGATCTTCTTTTTCCTCTGCCTACAACAAAAATGATCAGCGCCAAGAGTTCCATAGTCCCACGTCCCTCAGAAAAAATTATTCTCATTTCTGTCCTTTAAGGGCAACCCCCTCATTTTAAAACAGTGCTCCCTAATGCTGGACTTACACACCAGAGGAAACATCCTTTCCAAGTGCACCTTGTCAAGACCATTCAGGATCTTATAAACTTCAATCTAGTCCCCCTCACTCTTCTAAGTCCAATAGAAGCAAGCCCAGCCTTTCCAATTTATGTCCATAAGGCAATTTGTTCATTCTTTGGCATGTGGGAGAAAATCAGAGCACCTGAACGAAACTCGTGCAGACACAAGGAGAATGTGCAAACTCGACAGACGGTAACCCAAGGCTGGAATCAAACCCAGGTCCCTGGTGCTGTGAGGCAGCAGTGCTAACAACTGTGCCACCATACTAAGTCGAATGTGACCTTGTCTCATCTTGGTTCCAAAGTGTGCCATTCTAATAATGTATCCCAAAAACATTCTAAGAACTCTTTTTTCAAGGCACAACTGCAAATCTGATGTTTCCAGTTTATATGTAGATTAAAGTCACCCATGATTATTGCCATTCCTTTATCGCGAGCACCCAATGTTTCTTCTTGTATACTTTGCCGTACATTGTGGTCAATGTTAGAGGACCTGTCATTAGTGACTTCTTTCCCCTACTATTTTGCACCTCCACCCAAACTGATTCCATACCCTGATCTCCTGAACCAAGCTCATCTCGAACTATTGCACAAATACTGTCCTTGATAAACAGTGCTACCCCTCCACCTTTACATAGTTTTCTATTCTTCTTGAATGTCATATACACCTCAGTATTCAGGGCACAATCCTTGTCATCTTGCCGCCACATCTCTGTTATGGCCATCAAATCATATTTATCGACTTCAATTTGCTTACTTCGCTATGAATGCTACATGCATTCGGATACATAGATGATTTTCTTCATCTGACTCGATCATCATAATTTTCTATTCCTTTCATTCTCAAATATTTAACTAATTTCTAATAGAGGGTATTAGTTATGAGGAGAGATTGAATAAACTGGGATTGTTCTCTCTGGAAAGACTGAGGCTGAGGGGGCGACCTAATAGAAGTTTACAAAATTATGAGGGGCATAGATAAGGTGAACATTTGGAAGCTTTTTCCCAGGGCAGAAATGGGAATTATAAGGGGGCACAAGTTCAAGGTAAGAGGGGAAAGGTTCAATGGAGATGTGCAGGGGATGTTTTTTACACAGAGAGTGGTGGGGGCCTGGAATGCACTGCCAAGTGAGATGGTTGAGGCAGACACATTAGTGATATTTAAGACTCATCTGGATGGACACATGAACAGATGGGGAATAGAGGGATACAGGCAGTTGGTCAAGATAGGACAATGTGATTGGCGCAGGTTTGGTGGGCCTGTTCCTATGCGGTACTGTTCTTTGTTCTTTGTTCTGACATCCATCCATGCTATTCACGTTAACTGCTTCATGGATAGCAAGTACCCTATATGCCTTTTTCTCCACACTACTAACATGCCCTCCCACTTCAGAGATCTCTGGACAAACTCGCCAACGTCCCTTTGTTCCACAGAACTCCCTGGTGTCCTACCATTCATTAAGAACTTTCTTGTCAAATTGCTCCTTCCAAAGTGTATGACCTCACACTTTTCAGGGTTAAATTCCATCTGCTCATTTAACCATTCTGTCTATCCCTGGTTGTCCCTGATGTTCTGGTCAATACTTATCCATCAATTAGCATCAGAGAAGCAGATTATGGGGTTGTTGTGAGGTTTGTGGGATCTTGCTGTGTGCAAATTCACTGCTGTGTTTCCCACATTATAACAATAGCTACATTTAAAAACTTTCCCCCTCTCATTCCCCTGCCATTTAGGATTGTCAATTTCCTTTCCCTATAACAATCCAGTAGATTCAGAGCTACCATTATAACTAGTCCTGTAGAGAGGCTTTAAACCAAATAGTGGGGGGAACGGTTGGTATGAGGAGGGATTTGGAAAGTTAAAGAGAGAGGACAAGGCAGGGTAGCAATATGGATAATGGTAAACAGAGTGTGACAGGAAACGATAGAACTTACAATCAGAATAGCACAGAGAATGGAAAAACAGTTTTAAACTAAACAAAGGATGAAGAAGGTTTTGGTGAAGGGAGTTTTGGAAAACCATAGACAAAATTTGAGGAAATAGGAAAATGTACGGATGTTGGGCAGCACAGTGGCACAGTGGTCAGCAGAGTTCAATTCCAGCCCCGAGTAATTGTATGTGTGGAGTCTGCACGTTCTCCCCGTGTCTGCGTGGGCTTCCTCTGGGTGCTCCAGTTTCCTCCCACAGCCCAAAGATGTGCAACTTAGGTTGATTGGTCATGACAAATTGCCCCTTAATAATTAGCAGGGTAGATATGTGGGGTTATGGGGATAGGGCCTGGGTGGGGATGTTGTCGGTGCAGACTCGATGGGCCGAATGGTCTCCGTCTGCACTGCAGGGATTCTATGGATTCCATAATTAATTTAACAACCTGAGTGGGACAGGAAGAGATAGATCTGGGGGTGATTTCACAATCGTGTTGCGCCTGTGTACGGGTGCGACGGGTTGGTAAAGTAGGGCATAAAACAATTAGAGCTGGTTTTCACGACCGGTGCCATTTTTCGAGTGCCGGATTTCCGGCACGGTCAGCCTCTCACCAGAAATAGCCAGGAGACAGGTTAATATATGGAAATTTATTTTAATGCTATTTAGCATCTGCTTAGCGAGCCCGGCACTCAACCATCCAGGCCCGCCCTCCCCCTATATGACATCACTGGGAAAGGATCTCGCCGGTGAGGGATAGACATGTTTCCCATGAACGGGGAGCAGCCGACTTGGCCTCGCCAGTCGAACCGGAGGCCATTGAGGCCCCCCGGGGAGGCTGATGTCAAGGGGGGGTGGTGGCAGTGCCAGACTCGCAGTGCCACCCTGGCACCTGGGCAATGCCCACCGGGCAGCAGCAGGTGGCGGGGCTAATGGGGGAATGGCCAGTTGGGGGATGGGGCCAGTGGGGATGGGGCCAATGGGGTGGGGCTAATGGGGAAGGGGCTAATGGGGGAGGGGGTCCACTGCCACTCTGTAGCAATCAGTGGGTGGAGGGCATGGGGGCCGTGATCGGTTTGGGCGGTGGGGGTCAGCAGGAGCTGTTTCTCGGGCCATGGGCCCCCACACTTACGGGGGGGGGGCTGGACGGAGCTGCTTCACTAGCAGGGGCCTGACAGCTCTCCCTTTGTCTGTCAGACCCCAGCTACTGCTAATGCGCATGTGCAGCATCAGAGGCCTGCACATGCACACTACCTCCCTCTGCAGGCTTTTGGACGTGTTAAGCCCCGCCCACAGGCTTCTGCAGTGAGCAACAGGCTCGCTCAGAATTTTGCAGGCAGAATGTGTATGGAGGAGGGGGGGCTTGAAAACCCGCCCAAAAGATGGATCTGAAACTCTCCCAGTTTCAAGTCGACCCAGAACTTAGACAAAAAATGGTAAAATTGCCCCCGGAAAGTGTCATGGTAATAATTCATTAGAGAGTAGGGTCTATAATGGGGGACAGAAGTAAAGAAATAATATTGAGGTCACTTTATCTGGATCTGCAGAGCATCCAGATTAAGAGAGATGAGCTGCTGCCACAGGCAGAGATAAACGGCTCAAATCTAATTGTCAATACAGAGACTTGGGTCGGAATTTTCCAGCCCCGGTTGTCCCATGGTAGAGCCAGTGAACCATTGAAAAGCAGAATAATGTTTAAAAGCTGGGAAACTTGTAAATGTTGCTGTTCGGTGAGACTTGAGTGTACTTGTACAAGGAACAGGCCACATACAAGTACAACATGCAGTCAGGAAAGCAATAGCATGTTGACCTTTATTGCAAGGGGATTGGAGTACAGGAATGAAGAAGTCTTGCTACAATTACACAGGGCTTAGGTGGGGCCACACCTGATACACGGTGGGTAATTTTGGCCTCTATATTTCAGGAAAAATATTCTTATATTAGAAGCAGGACAGTGAAGGCTCACTAATTTAATCGCTGGGAGGAGGGGGTTACCCTCTGATGAGAGGCTGAATAAATTGTGTCTATATTCTCCGAAGATGAGCAGAATCAAAGTTGATTTCATTGAAGCATTATGAAGGTTATGAATCATAGAATCCTACAATGCAGAAGGGGGCCATTCGGCCTATCGAGCCTGCTCCAACAATGATCCAGGCCCTATCCCCGTAACCCCACATATTTACCTCACTAATCCCCCTGACACTAAGGGACAATTTAGCATGGTCAATCCACCTAACCGTCACACTTTTGGACTATGGGAGGAAACCGGAGCACCCGGAAGAAACCCACACAGACACGGGGAGAACGTGCAAACTCCACACAGAGAGTGAGTCAAGCCGGGAATCAAACCCGGGCCCCTTGGCACTGTGAGGCAGCAGTACTAACCACTGAAGATTATGAAGAGGCTTGATAAGATGGATACTGTGATATGCCGTCCCATAGTTGAGGAATCTAGAACACTGGGACACAGTTTTGGATAAGGGGCAGATTATTTAGGACTGAGATAAGGAGAAATTGCTTAATTTGAAGGGTTGTGAATCTTTGGCGTTCTCTGCCCCAGAAGGTTGGGCATGCCCCATCAGTGGGATATATTTAAGGCTGGAATGGACAGATCTTTACACTCTCAGGGAATCAAGGGGTATGAAGAGCATGTGGTTAAATAGAGGTAAAGTCCCAAAATCAGCCATGATCCAATTGAATCACAGGGAGTCCGATGACCTTTTCCTACACCTATAGCTTACATTCTTATTTCTAATACCAGTTTTTATCCCAGGTTTACTTAATTGAATTAACTTCCCCCAGCAGCTGTGAGATTTAAGCTCAGATCTCCAATTTATTATTCCAGGACGCCCCACATTATTTTTAGTTATTTTATTCCACAGCATGTGAGCGTCCCTGGCAAGGAAAGCATTTGTTGCCCATGGGGCAGCACGATGGCACAGTGTTTAGCACTGCTGCCTCATTGCACCAGGAACACAGGTTCGATTCCCGGCTTGGGTCACTGTCTATGTGAACTTTGCACGTTCTCCCCATGTCTGCGTGGGTTTCCTTCGGGTGCTCCAATTTCCTCCTACAATCTGAAAGACGTGCTGGTTCGATGTATTGACCCAAACAGGCACCGGAGTGTGGCGACTAGGGGAATTTCACAGTAACTTCATTGCAGTGTTAATGTAAGTCTTACTTGTGACTAATAAATAAATAAACTTTTATTTTATCCCAAACTGCCCTTGAGAAGGGAGGACTGAGCTGCCTTCTTGAATTCCTGCTATCCATCTGATGCAGGTTAGTGCTGTTGGGAAGGGAGGCCCCCGATTTTGACCCAGCGACAGTGATGGAGCGGTGATACAGTTCCAAGTCAGGGTGGTATGTGTCTTGGAGGAGAACTTTAAAGCTACAATGTCCCCATGCATCTCCTGCCCTTGTCTTCCTAGGTGGTAGAGATTGTTGATTTGCAAGGTGCTGTCGAAGGAGCCTTGGTGAGTTGCTGCATCTTGTATATGGTACACACTGCTGCTGCTATGAGTCAGTGGTAGAGAGGGAGTGAACGTTGAAGTTGCTGGATGGGGTGCTGACCAAGTGGGCTGCCCTGTCTTGGATGGTATCCAGCTTCTTGAGTTTTGTTGATGATGCTTTCTTCCAGGCACATGGAGAGAATTCCATCACATTCCTGACTCCTACTTGTGATTTGTGGACAGTCTTTGGGAAGTCAGAAGATGAGTTACTCAACTCAGAATTCCAAGCCTCTGACCTTGTTCTTATAACCACAATATGGCTGGCCCAGTTCAGTTTCTGGTCAACAGTACCCCCAGGGTGTTGATAGTGGGGGATTCAGTAATGACTTTGATTATCAAGAGGAAGTGATGAAGCCTGGAATTTGTGTGGTGTGAATGTTAATTGCTGCTTATTAGTCCAAACCTGAATGATGTCCAGGCATTGTTGCATTTAAACTTGGACTTTCTTTTATTCGTTCGTGGGATATGGGCATCGCTGGTTGGCCAGCATTTATTGCCCATCACTAGTTGCCCGAGGGCAGTTGAGAGTCAACCACATTGCTGTAGCTCTGGAGTCACATGTAGGCCAGACCAGGTAAGGACGGCAGATTTCCTTCCCTAAAGGACATTAGTGAACCAGATGGGTTTTTCCAGCAATTGACAGTGGTTTCATGGTCATCAGTAGATTATTAATTCCAGATATTATTTTTATTGAATTCAAATGCCACCATCTGCCGTGGCGGGATTCGAACCTGGGTCCCCAGAATATTAGTCGAGTTTCTGGACTAATAATCTAGCGATAATACCATTAGGCCATCGCCTCCCTGACTGCTTCAGTATCTGAGGAGCCATGAATGGTGCTGAACGTTATCAAACATTCCCGAACATCCCCACTTCTGATCTTATGGTGGAGGGATCGATAAAGCAGCTGAAGATAGTTGGGCCTCGGGCACTGCCCTGAGGAACCACTGCATTGGTGTCCTGGGACTCAGATGATTGACCCCCAACAACCACAACCATCTTTCTTTGTGCTTGGCATGACTCCAACCAGTGGAGAGATTTCGCCCTATTCCCATTGACTTCTATTCCGACTGTGCTCCTTGATGTGGTAATCCAGTGATTTTTGTCACTGTGCTACCAGTACGCTACCATATCCCAATATCAAGAAGAAAAGGTTTCTCCAGAATCATGCCATAGATACCTGTGGCTCGTCTCCCTCACGGTAACTGAGACAAGGTTGTAATTCGATGACAGTTAATATTAAGGGTTTTCTAATCAAGTACTGCCCAGTTTGAAACATTTAGATTTTGCTCGCTCTGCCTTTGCATTTTTACATTTCAGGCTCTGCTGACTAGTACATCCCCATTTTAATCCTCCACCACTTCTGAAGGTTTCCAATGTACTTTCTAATTGACTCCCCCAGATCCTTATACCTGCAGTTCATCTTGCCAGTTCGTTCTGCTTTAGTCTGCTCTGTAACTGTGGCGACTTATCTCTGCACCTGCCCTCCCAAGGTTAGAATGTTAATGGAAGATTCCTTCGTGGATCTTTCAAGTCACAGCTGTGCCCTGCGACACTGACGTGCGTAGATTTACTCGCAATGTAGAAGTGGCATTTTATCCAGCTTTTAGTGCAATTTCGACAATAAATCAGGGGCAGTTTTAGTACTCCCCTGTTCTATTCACTGTTTTTACAGTGCCGCATTGTTCATCCCACTTCGGAAAGGGGTTGGGGGAAGGATGGTTGTGTGATCTGCCGGAACCATTGAACTAGAAGCACCCTTCTGAAGTGTACCTTCTGTTGGTAAGTAGTTTTTTTTTGTGTAGCAAGAGGTTCATTCTGGTTCAGGGGCTGTTCATTCCCCCTGTCACTGGAACATTTTTTTAAATTGCAGAATGTGATGGGATATGTGCAAGAAAATTTCTTAACTCAAAGGATTGATACTTGAAACCAAAAGAAAAAGATGCAGTGGCTTCGGGGAGTGAGAGAGAGAGAGCAGGCCGGTGCATTTGATATTAAATAGAAACAGAGAGTGTTGGAAACACAGGTCAGGCAGCATCTGTGGAGAGGGGAACAGAGTGCACATTCCAGGTCGATGACCCTTCACCAGACCAATGGGGTTCTGGCCATACAAAACAACAGTCTGTGCTTAGGTGGCAGTCAAAGCTGTAAATTGGAAAAGGCGAGTGTGCAGTGGAACCTGGGTGTCCTTGTGCACCAGTCACTGAAGGTAAGCATGCAAGTGCAGCAGGCAGTAAGAAGGCAAATGGCATGTTGACCTTCATTGCAAGAGGTTTCGAAGTCAGGGACAGGGATATGTTGTCGCAATTATACAGGGCCTTGGTGCGGCCACACCCAGAGTATTGTGTGCAGCTTTGGTCTCCTTTTCTGAGGAAGGATGTTCTTGCTCTCAAGAGAGTTCAACGAAGGTTTACCAGGCGGATTCCGGGGATGGCGGGACTGATATATGAAGAGAGATTGACTAGGTTAGGATTGTTTTTGCTGGAGTTCAGATGAATGAGGGGGGATCTCATGGAGACTTATAAAATTCTAACAGGATGAGACAGGGTAGATGCAGAGAGGTGTTCTCGATGGTGGGGGAGTCCAGAACTAGGTGTCACAGTCTGAGGATTCAGGGTAGACCATTTAGGATGGAGATGAGGAGACATTTCTTTACCCAAAGAGTGGTGAGTCTGTGGAATTCATCATCACAGGAAATATTTGATGCCAAAACATTGAATGTATTCAAGAGGCGGCTGGATATAGCACTTGGGGTGAATGGGATCAAAGGTTATGGGGAGAAAGCAGGATTAGGTATTGAGTTGGACGATCAGCCATGATTGTGATGAATGGTGGAGCAGGCTCGAAGGGCCAATTGGCCTCCTCCTGCTCCTATCTTCTATGCTTCTATGTTCCTAAAGCTCAGCTGGCAGTGCTCTCGTCTCTGAGTCAGCAGGTTGTGGATTCAACTTCTCATCCATAAACTTGAGCCCAAACGTTGACTCTTCTGTGCAGTTATGAGGGAGAGTTGTACTGCTGCCGAGGATTTTCCCAAAACATGTCCAGGCTCCAAGTCTCCAAGTTGGAGCACCAACAGTGAGAGCTGGGCAGAAGCCAATTCATTCTAAATAAATGGGAAGAACTCACCCATTATTTTCTCTGTGAAGGAATGCAACTTTAAGCCATTCTGGGTGGACAAGACCAGTATTGGCTACATGAGTGAAGCTGGCTGGAAAGGATGAGTTTTAACTGAAGACCCGGAAATCTGCAAAAATCACGACAAGTCACAGAAAAGGCAGCGGTAATCTTTGCCCTGAAGAATCTGGAGACCCTTAAATTCTTTAAAAAAATTACAGCCTGACAACAACATCTAAATCCAAGACCACCTGTAAAGAAATTCAACCTCCTGATTTGAAAATCACAGGTATTTAACTTCCAGAGTGGCTGAGCCTCTCTTTGAGGGAATCTTGCAATAATCCTGATATTACTCCAACAATTGAACTCATTTGGAATCCAGTTCAAGAGTGGAGAAGACTCTTTTCTTCATCAGACTTGCAACCACTGTTCTACTATAATGAGTCAATCGCATGAACTATGTTTACAACTATCAAAAGTTTTATTTTTTCTTAAGTGTGTTTGTGAGTCGTGAGTGATTGACGTAATGTTAGACGGGCGCATGGTGGCACAGTGGTTTGCACTGCTGCCTCACCGCTCTCAGGACCTGGGTTCGATTCCCAGCTTGGGTCATTGTCTGTGCGGAGTTTGCATTTTCTCTTCGTGACTGCGTGAGTTTCCTCCGGGTGAACATAAGAACTAGGAGCAGGAGTAGGCCATCTGGCCCCTCGAGCCTGCCCCGCCATCCAATAAGATCATGGCTGACCTTTTTGTGGACTCAGCTCCACTTACACGCCCACTCACCATAACCCGTAATTCCTTTACTGTTCAAAAATGTATCTATCCTTACCTTAAAAACATTCAATGAGATAGCCTCAACTGCTTCACTGGGCAGGGAATTCCACAGATTCACAACCCTTTGCGTGAAGAAGTTCCTCCTCAACTCAGTCCTACATCTGCTCCCCCTTATTTTGAGGCCATGCCCTCTAGTTCTAGTTCCACCCGCCAGTGGAAACAACTTCCCTGCTTCTATCTTATCTATTCCCTTCATAATCTTATATGTTTCTATAAGATCTCACCTCATTCTTCTGAATTCCAATGAGTATAGCCCCAGTCTACTCAGTCTCTCCTCATAAGCCAACTCTCTCAACTCCGGAATCAACCTAGTGAATCTCCTCTGCACCCCCTCCAGTGCCAGTATATCCTTTCTCAAGTGAGGAGAGCAGAACTGTTCCCTTACTCTCGGTGTGGCCTCATCAGCACCTTATTATTGTGCGGCAACAATAATCTCTCCTTCAATGTCAAAAAAATGAAGGAGATTGTCATCGACTTCAGGAAGCGTAAAGGAGAACATGCCCCTGTCTACATCAAATGAGGGTAAAGTAGAAAGGGTCGAGAGCTTCAGGTTTTTAGGTGTCCAGATCACCAACAACCTGCCCTTGGTCCCCTCATGCCGACACTATAGTTAAGAAAGCACACCAACGCTTCTACTTTCTCAGAAGACTAAGGAAATTTGGCATGTCTGCCACGATCTCACCAACTTTTATAGACACACCATAGAAAGCATTCTTTCTGGTGTATCATAGCTTGGTATGGCTCCTGCTCTGCCCAAGACCGCAAGGAACTACAAAAGGTCTTGAATGTAGCCCATTCCATCATGCAAACCAGCTTCCCATCCACTGACTCTGTCTACACTTCCCACTGCCTCGGCAAAGCAGCCAGCATGGTTAAGGACCCCACGCACCCTGGACATTCTCTCATCCACCTTCTTCCTCAGGAAAAAGATACAAAAATCTGAGGTCACGTACCAACCGACTCAAGAACAGCTTCTTCCCTGCTGTTGTCAGACTTTTGAATGGACTTACCTTGCGGTAAGTTGATCTTTCTCTACACCCTAGCTATGACTGTAACACTACATTTTGCACTCTCTCGTTTCCTTCTCTATGAATGGTATGTTTTGTCTGTATAGCATGCAAGAAACAATACTTTTCACTGTGTTAATACATGTGACAATAACAAATCAAATCAAATCAAATTAAATTATACAGCTGCAAAATAATCTCATTGTTTTTAAACTCCAGCCATCCAGCAATGAAGAACAAAATTCCATTTGCCTTCCTAATTACCTGCTGCACCTCCAAACCAACTTTTTGTGACTCATGCACAAGGACACCCAGGTCCTTCTGCACAGCAGCATGCTGCAATTTTTAACTATTTAAATAATAGCCCATTTTGCTGTTATTCCTACCAAAATGGATGACCTCACATTTACCAACATTGTACTCCATCTGCCAGACCCTTGCCCATTCACTTAGACTATCTATATCCCTTTGCAGACTTTCAGTGTCCTCTGCACACTTTGCTCTGCCACTCATCTTAGTGTCACCTGCGAATTTTGACACACTACACTTGGTCCCCAATTCCAAATCATCTATGTAATTGTAAACAATTACTGTCCCAACACTGATCCCTGAGGCACACCACTAGTCACTGATCGCCAACTAGAAAAACACCCCCACTTTTTACCCCCACTTTTTGCTTTCTGTTAGTTAACCAATCCTCTATCCATGCTAATACATTACCTGTAACACCGTGCAACTTTATCTTACGTAGCAGTCTTTTGTGTGGCACCTTGTCAAATGCCTTCATGGAAATCCAGATACATCACATCCACAGGTTCCCCATTGTCCACTGCACATGTAATGTTCTCAAAGAATTCCACCAAATTAGTCAAACATGACCTGCCCTTCATGAGCCCATGCTACTCTGGTTACCTCCTACAGCCCAAAGATATGTGAGTTAGGTGCTTTGGTCATGTTAAATTGCCCCTTAGAGCCCTGGGATGCCCCTTAGTGTCCTGGGTTAGAGGGATTAGTGGGGTAAATATGTGGGGTTATGGGAATAGGTGGGATTGTTGTTGGTGCAGATCCGATGGGCTGAATGGCCTCCTTCTGCACTGTCGGGTTTCTATGATTCTACACTTTTGGAGTGAATGCAGAAATAAATAAGCTGCTTTATTGAAACTCATGAAACCTTGCTGCTGTTCACACAATCTGGGATGGAAACATATCCACATTTTCCTCTCCAAAAAGCACACTTATTATGGATAGTAAGGGAAAGGATACAAGGGTTTCAGTTCACCACTATCTTGTCCGTAACAGAATAGATTGATATTTAAGTACCACAGATAGAGAGCAATGGACAAAATGCAAGAGAAGGAAAATGTGTGCAAAGGCAGAACACAAATTTCCTCACCAGGCTGAAGATGTGCTCCAAAATAACCAACAGTTCAAAGCTCCGAAGAGAGACGCTGAATGTTATCAGCAAATTTCTCGATATTTTATACAATGTGTTCCATTGCACTGGTAATGTTGTGAGAAGCTTGATTACCCATAGAATATTGATAGCAAAAGGACAAGTAACCTTATAGAGTCATGGAGCTTTACAGCATAAAAAGAGGCCCTTTGGCCCATTGTGTTGGTGTTGGCCATCAAGTACCCATCTATTCTAATCCCATTTTCCAGCACTTGGTTTTCCAGCCTTGCATGCCATTGCGTTTCAAGTGCTCATCTAAATGCTTCTTAAATGTTGGGGTGGTTCTCACTTCTCCCACCCTTTCAGGCACCGAGTTCCAGATTTCCACCAACCTCTGGGTGAAAAAGATTTAAGGTAAGGGGCAAGAGATTCAGCGGGGATTTAAGGAGAGTTTAGCATGGCCAATGCACCTAACTAGCACATCTTTTGGACTGTGGGAGGAAACTGGAGCACCCAGGGGAAACCCACACAGATGGTCAGGAATCAAACCCAGGTGCCTGGCGCTGCAAGGCAGCATGGCTAACCACTGTGCCAATGTACATTGAGACGATGCTTCCTCTGCTCGGGGAAGGTAGAACTGAGGGCATAGTTGACACTCTGCCTGAGATCAGTGGGGGGGGAGAGGGGGTGGGGGGTGGGGGGAAGGGGAGGTCCATTGTCACTCTGCTTGAGATTAGTGGGGGGAAGGGGGTTCCACTGCCATTTTACCTGAGATCAGTGGGGGGGGGGGGGGGGGGGGGGGAGGGAAGGGGGGTCTGCTGCCACTCTGCCTGAGGTCAGTGGGGTGAAAGGGGGGTTCGCTGCCACTCTGCCTGTGATCGTTGAGGGTGAAGGGGGGAAGGGCCCGCGATTGCTCTGAGTGGCAGGAGGGGGTGGGGTATAAGGGGGTCAATAATGTTGTGGGGATGAGGCAATATCTGTGGGGGGCCAGGGGGAGGCATTATCCGGGCCCGGGAGGGGAGCAGCAGTCAATCATTTTTTTTTTCTGCGCATGCGCAGTTGGAGGCGCTGATCGGAGCTGCAGGACTTCTGGAACATTAAGCCCCACCCACAGGCTTCTGCAGCGTGATTCAGAATCGCTGATATTTGTTCAGGCAGAGTGCGTATGGGGGCGCCTGAGAAAGGGCCTAAAAGTCGGATCTGAGACACTCCGGGCCCGATTTTACCATTTTGATTCTAAATGCTGAAACTGGGTGTTTCAGATCCGACTTTTAGACCCATTCTCAGGCGCCCCCATACGCACGCTGCCTGAAAAATATCAGCAATTCTGAATCGCGCTGCAGAAGCCTGTGGATGAGGCTTAATGCGCCCAAAATCCTGCAGCTCTGATCAGAACCTCCAACTGTGCATGCAGAGAAGATAAATAGAAAAACGCTCCCCTTCCACATTACTCCTGGGCCCTATAATGCCTGCCCCTGGCCCCCACAAACATTTCCCCACCCCCACAACATAACTGACCCCCTTATCCCTCCACTCCTCCGCTACCCAGACCGATCGTGGCTCCCTGCCTCCCTTCCCCCCCACCGATCGCACGCAGAGCGTCAGCGGACCCCCCAGCTCCCCCACCGATCGCACGCAGAGTGGTAGCAGATCCCCCCTGCCCCTGCCCCCCAGCCTCGACTCACCAGAGAGCCATCTGACCCGTCTCCCTCCCCCTCACCAGAGAGTCATCTGACATGCCTTCCTGCCCACCCCCCCCCTCCCCCAATCAGAGAGCCATCTGACCCGCCTCCCTCCTCCACCACTGATCAGAGTCAGAGAGCCACCGGAAACTCTGAACTTACCTCCTCAGAAACTGGAGCGCCCGAATCGGACCTTTGTGGACCATGTCTGTTTTGCGCCGAATCTGGATGGGTGAACGCGGTGGTAAAGGGGGAAATGCCCGTAAGTTTGGGTATGCAGCCCATTAAGTCAATTTAAATGCATGCAAATACATTTAAATTGACGTCGCGCCTGTTTTAGGCACGATGACGACGGCGGCCATTTTAGACCCTTGGTAAAGGGGAAACAGGTGTGGAGGCAGTCACGGATCGCACTACTCACCTCACACCCAACTTCAATGAAGTTTTCATACCCAAAAATGGGCGCAACTTGATGGTAAAATCAGGCCTTCCCAGTTTCAAGTCCGCCCCGCACTTAGAATCAAAATGGTAAAATAGGTCCCACTGTGTCCAATTCTGGTCACCACACTATCAGAAGCACGTAGAGGCTTTGGAGAGAGTGCAGAAAAGGTTTACCAGGATGTTGCCGGGTATGCAGGGTATTAGCTATGAGGAGAGATTGAATAAACTGGCATTGTTCTCCCTGGAAAGATGAAGGCTGAAGGGCGACCCGATAGAATTTTATAAAATTATGGGAGGTATAGATAGAGTGAACAGTTGGAAGCTTTTTCCCAGGGCAGAAATGACAATCACAAGGGGGCACAAGTTCAAGGTACGGGGGGAAAGGTTCAGTGGAGATGTGCAGGGGAAGATTTTTACACAGACGGTGGTGGGAGCCTGGAATACACTGCCAAGTGAGGTGGTTGAGGCAGACATGTTAGCGACATTTAAGACTTATCTGGATAGACACATGAACAGACAGGGGATAGAGGGATATAAGCGGTTGATCTCGGTAGGACAACGTGATCAGAGCAGGCTTGGAGGGCCGAAGGGCCTGTTCCTGTGCTGTCCTGTTCTTTGATCTTTGTTTGTTTTTTGTTCTGAGGGGATAGTTAAGAAAGTGGAAACAATCAGATCAGTCACCATCTTATTGAGCGGTAGAGCAGGTTCCAAGTGTCATGTGGGCTATTCCTGCACCAATTGCCTCCATACTTATGTTCTTACGGAGGAACCTGTTCTCTCTCTGCAGAATTTAGTGAGCAATTTGTATTGCTGTGGTGCTGTTTTAAAACACAAAAGCAGTCGACGTCAATGGCTGGATAATAAATCTGCTGTGATCAGTGTCCTCGGTTTTTAGCACGCACTGTACCAAGATCTTCTCTCGGGTTTTTTTTCCGATCAAGGTTGCACATCAAGGTTGCAGTAAAGGCTAAAATCTTTACTGCACTTCAGATTTTTATTCGTTCATGGAATGCGGACATCACTGGCTACGCCACAGTGGCACAGTGGTTAACACTGCTGCCTCACAACGCCAGGGACCCGGATTCAATTCCCGGCTTGCGTCACTGTCTGTGTGGAGTTTGCACATTCTCCCCGTGTCTGCGTGGTTTTCCTCCAGATGCTGCGGTTTGCTCCCGCAGTCCAAAGATGTGCAGTTTAGGTGGATTGGACATCTTAAATTATCCTTTAGTGTCCAAAGATGTGTAGGTTAGGGGAGGGATTAGCGGGATAAATGCGTGGGGTTGCAGGGATAGGGCGGGTGGTCCTGGGTAAGATGCTCTCTTGGAGAGTTGGTGCAGACTCAATGGGCCGTATGGTCTCCTTCTGCTCTGCACGGATTCTATGAGAAACTTACTATGAGGTGGTGGTGAGCTGCCTTCTTGAACCGCTGCAATTCATATGTTGTTTGATTTGATTGCATTTATTATTGTCACATGTATTAGTATTTAGTGAAAAGCATTGTTTCTTGCGCGCTATACAGACAAAGTTCATAGAGAAGGAAAGGAGACAGTGCATAATATAGTGTTACAGTCATAGCTAGGGTGTAGAGAAAGATCAACTTAATGCGAGATAGGTCCATTCAAAAGTCTGACAGCAGCAGGGAAGAAGCTGTTCTTGAGTCAGTTGGTACGTGACCTCAGACTTTTGTATCTTTTTCCCGACGGAAGAAGGTGGAAGAGAGAATGTCCGGAGTGCGTGGGATCCTTAATAATGCTGGCTGCTTTTCTGAGGCAGTGGGAAGTGTAGACAGAGTCAATGGATGGGAGGCTGGTTTGTGTGATGGATTTGGCTACATTCATGACCCTTTGTAGTTCCTTGCGGTCTTGGGCAGAGCAGGAGCCCATACCAAGCTGTGATACAACGAGAAAGAATGCTTTCCATGGTGCATCTGTAAAGGTTGGCGAGAGTCGTAGCTGACATGCCAAATTTCCTTCATCTTCTGAGAAAGTAGAGGCATTGGTGGGCTTTCTTAACTATAGTGTCGGCATGGGGGGGACCAGGACAGGTTGTTAGTTGTTGGTTGTTGTTTTGTAGGAACACCCAGAGTGCTGTTTGGAGGATTTTAACCCAGCGATATATTTCCAAGTCAGGATGGCATGTGACCTGGACAGGGAGGTGTAGGAGGTGGTGACTGAGCAGAAACTTACAACAAAGACAACACTAAATGCTGCACACACAGTGGGTCAGGCAAGATCATTACAGAGAAAGTATACGTTTACGTTCTGATTTTCAAACATTTTACATGCTCAAAATATTAATTTTGTCCTTCTCTCCACACAGGCAGCCTGGGGCTTCCAGCATTGTTCTCATCTTTCCTTCAGATTTCCAGCCGCTGTGATAGTTTTATTTGAATTAATTTGATTGTGTTCCATTGTTTGGTGTTTAAACGCATGTGTGAGTGGACTCTTCACTGTGCTATGTGCTGTGAGCCAAGCCTTTCTGTGCACTAAGAGCAATTAAAGGCAAGCTCTAAGTCTGAGAAAGCAGGCCTTTCAAAAGCATTGTAATAAATCTCCTGTTCACGCATAGAACCCGTTGTGGAGGTGCCGGCGTTGGACTGGGGTGGACACAGTAAGAAGTCTCACAACACCAGGTTAAAGTCCAACAGGTTTATTTGGTAGCACGAGCTTTTGGAGTGCTGTCACTCACCTGATGAAGGGGCAGTGCTCCGAAAGCTCGTGCTACCAAATAAACCTGCTGGATTTTAACCTGAGACTTCTTACTACACATAGAACCTGCTGGGAGTCATTGCTGCGTGTCTCTGAGGCACAAAACACCTTACATTTATCTTTAATATTTGCTCTACCTCATGTCGCAGTGAGTATACAGTCATGCATAAGGTGTAGATGGGACCCCACATCGATGATCTGACACTGTTCACTTTCCCACTTGCATTGCGGCTTCACTAAGGAGAGAGAGCATGTGCTGAGAAATGCGTTCACTTATTCACTGTTCTGAAAATATTGTATCGTAGTCAGGTGAGCTACCAAAAAGGATGGTGCCTGGAGTTTATCAGCTCCAGGTTACAGGGTTACGGGGCTACAGGGATAGGGCCTGAGTAGGATTGTTGTCGGTGCAGACTCGATGGGCCGAATGGCCTCTTTCTGCATTGTAGGGATTCTATGATTCTATGAACTCACCAAGACTTCAACAGCGTCTTCCAAACTTACACCCTCCATCACCCAAGAGGACAAAGGCAATAAGACACATGGGAACACCACCAACTTTAAGTTTCCCTTCAAGTCACACACCATGCTGTTTTGGAACTATATCACTGTTCCTTCCTAGTTTCTGAGCTAAAATCCTAAATCTCCTTCCCTAACTGTGTCATGGGTGTACCTTCATATTGTGGACTGCAGTGGTTCAAGATGATTCACCACCACCTACCCAAGAGCAATTTAGAAAGGTAACCAGAGAGGCGATGGTATTATCGCCAGTCTATTAATTGAGAAACTCAACTCATGTTCTGGGGACCTGGGTTCAAATCCCACCATGGCAGATGGTGGAATTTTAATTCAATAAAAGATATCAGGAATTAAGGGTCTACTGAAACCATTGCCGATTGTCGGAAAAACCCACCTGGTTCATGAATGTCCTTTAGGGAAGGAAATCTATCATCCTTACCTGGCCTGGCCTCATGGCCTACTCCAAAGCCACAGAACCACAGCCATGTGGTTGACTCTCAACTACCCTCAGCAATGGCCTAGCAAACCTCTCAGTTCAAGGGCAACTCGGGATGGGCAATAAATGCTGGCCCAGCCAGTGACACCCATATCCCATGAATGAATAAAAAAGTAATTAAATGCGAATGAAGCCCGCACCCTATGAATGAAAGAAACAAATTTGTGAATGGGGGCTAAGAGCAAGAGATAAAGAGTGAAGTTAAAGCTCAAGCAATGCTTTGGTTTCAAAGGACAAAGAACATTATAGCACAGGAACAGATCCTTCGCCATCCAAGCCTGCATTGACTATGCTGCCCGACAGGACTAAAACACCATATCCCTCTATTCCCATCCTATTCATGTATTTGTCAAGACGCCCCTTAAAAGTCACTATTGTATCTGCTTCCACTACCTCCCCCGGCAGTGACTTCCAGACACCCACCACCCTCTGTGTAAAAACCTTGACTCGTAAATCTGCTTTAAACCTTGCCCCTCGCTTAAACCTATGCCCCCAAGTAATTGACTCTTCCACTCTGGGAAAAAGCTTCTGACTATCCACTCTGCCCATGCCCCTCATAATCTTGTAGACTTCTATCAGGTCGCCCCTCAACCTCCGTCGTTCCAGTGAGAATAAATCAAGTTTCCCCAACCTCTCCTCTAAGTTAATGCCCTCCATACCAGGCAACATCCTGGTAAATCTTTCTGTACCCTCTCCAAAGCCTCCACATCCTTCTGGTAGTGTGGCAACCAGAATTGAACACTATATTCCAAGTGCGGCCTAACTAAGGTTCTATAAAGCTGCAACATGACTTGCCAATTTTTAAACTCAAATGTGCCAGCCGATGAAGGCAAGCATGCCATACGCCTTCTTGAATACCTTCCCCACCTGCGTTGCCAATTTCAGTGACCTGTGTAGCTGTACACCCAGATCCCTCTGCCTATCAATACTCTTAAGGGTTCTGTCATTTTCTGTATATTTCCCATCAGTATTAGACCTTCCAAAATGCATTACCTCACATTTGTCCGGATTAAACTCCATCTGCCATCTCTCCGCCCAAGTCTTCAACCGATCTATATCCTGCTGTATCCTCTGACGGTCCTCATCACTACCTGCAATTCCACCAACCTTTGTGTTGTCTGCAAACTTACTAATCAAACCAGTTATATTTTCCTCCAAATCATATATATATTACAAAAGCAAAGGTTCCAGTGCTGATCCTGAGGAATGCCACTAGCCACAGCCCTCCATTCAGAAACGCACCCTTCCACTGCTACCCTCTGTCTTCTATGACCAAGTCAGTTCTGTATCCATCTTGCCAGCTCACCTCTGGTCCCATGCGACTTCACCTTCTGTACTAGTCTGCCATGAGGAACCTTGTCAAAGGCCTTACTGAAGTCCATGTAGACAACATCCACCGCCCTGTCTTCATCAATCATCTTCGTCACTTCCTCGAAAAACTCGATCAGGTTAGTGAGACACGACCTCCCCTTCACAAAACCATGTTGCCTCTCATTAATAAGTCCACTTATTTTCAAGTGGGAGTAAATCCTGTCTCGAAGAATCCTCTCCAATAATTTCCCTACCACTGACGTAAGGCTCACTGGCCTGTAATTACCTGGGTTATCCTTGCTACCCTTCTTAAACAAAGGAACAACATTGGCTGTTCTCCAATCCTCTGGGAGCTTCCTTGTAAGAGTTTTAACAAAGCCAGATTAAAGTCCAACAGGTTTATTTGGTAGTTTATTTGCTACCAAATAAACCTGTTGGACTTTAACCTGGTGTTGTTAAAACTCTTACTGTGTTCACCCCAGTCCAACGCCGGCATCTCCACATCAAAGCTTCCCTGTAGCCAGTAAGGATACAAAGATTTCTCTCAAGGCCCCAGCAATTTCCTTTGTTTCATTTGCATTACTGTATTTGCTGAGTCACCCTTACTTCGATCTAGGAATCATTTTGTCTTCCATACGGAGATTGTTTCTGGTTTTACTTAACCACATGAATCATAGAAGTTTGAACAGGATTGGGAAATGGTTGCACAACTGACCAGATATGTCTGGTTACAACAGAGACCTGGTAAACTTGTGAATCAGTATCAGTGAATGTACTGTGGTAGCATTAAAGGTTAAGGATGATCCCTTGGAGCCACAGGGTAGACTGAATGGACAAAGGAATTTGAAAAGAGAATCCACTCCAGAGGGTGATAACCTTTAGGCTTGAAAGCACTTCACCCAACTGAACGGGACAAGGTTCTCCCACATTGACAACACAAGCCTTCAATTGAAACGAGCAAATACAAACCTCAGATTCTGGTCGACATTGCTCCAATAATTCAGCTTTAGAGACACTAGCTTCATAATTCCACACATCTGGTGCAGGAAATGGACTTTGGCCCTAAACTGATAGGCTCCATGTGCTAAGAAATGCTCTCATTTATCCGTGTGGACAGGTAAGCTACAAACATATTGAGTCTCATGCAAATTAGGGCAGAAAGCATCAGTGGCACAGTGATTAGCACCTCTGCCTCACAGCACAAGAGACCCAGGTTCAATTCCAGGCTTGGATGAATGTCTGTGTGGAGTTTGCACATTCTCCCCATGTCTGTGTGGGTTTCCTCCAGGTGCTCCGGTTTCCTCCCACACTCCAGAGATGTGCAGGTTAGGTGGATTGGCTATGCTAAGTTGCCCTTTAGTGTCCTGAGATGTGTAGGTTAGATGGAATAGCCGTGGTAAATGTGTGGGGTTACGGGGATAAGATGGGGGAGAGGGCCTGGGTAAGATATTTGTTAGAGAGTTGGTGCAGACTCAATGGGCCGAATGGCCTCTTTTGCACTGTAGGGATTTTATGATTCAATGATCTTTGGCAGCGATAAACAGGTGCAAAATCCTGACCCTTTCCATCACAGGCAGTTCCTCGTATGTAAAGGGATAACAATCAGGAGGGATGAGATCCTGATGGAAGATGGTCGGATGGGAGGAATCAGGGAGGAAGGTGCTTGGAGGGGGATGAGATAGAGAAGGTGACTGGAGAGGAACATGAACCAGAAGGTGGGACAGGAGAGGAGGTGGTTGGATGGCTGGGCCCAACAGGAGGAAAGTAATTGGAAACAAAGGCAAACATGAAGGTGAAATGAGCAGTAGAGGAGAAATTAGGAAGAAGATTGTATCTGCAGATGACATTTAAAGGGATAAGGATTTCAACAGTTAATGACCAAGATAGGCATGGCCACAGCAATGTTATGGAGGTGGAAGCCAAAGGTCTTTGTGATGGAACTCAGCATGGAGTCAAAAGAGGGTGCAATTTTTTAGGGACACCTTGTACTCACAAAGGAGAGAGAAAGATGGCATTGTTGGAATGAGCACTTTTCTATTTGTATGTCCAAGGTTAGCATTGCTTTCATGTCAGACAAAGCACTGTTAGATGGAGAACTTTTGATTCTTGCACCTAGTGGTGCACAAGGCAAACGCTCATCTGTTTCCATAGCAAAGTCTTTTCCTGGAACTGGTCACTAGCTTGTCACCAGAGGTTTATAGCTTGATGGTCGTCACTCTTCATCAAGCATATCTAACCAGGAATCCCTCTCGCTCTCACCGCATGCCATTGGCATGTTGGAAGTGTTTTCCAGGCGAATAATCAACCTGTTAACCACATTATGAACGGACCTTCCTTGGCCATCACCTCCTGGGGTGGAACTTGAACCCAGAGCTTCTGGTTCAGAGGGAGGGACACTACCCACTGTGTCACAAGACTTTCTTAGATGCAGAGTGAACCTCCCCATATTCTGCACCCAACATTGTCTGCCATTCAACCTCAGATGAGCACTCTTAATGTCTCAGTATGACAGTTCCCAGTTCCCACACCAATGATTCTGCTGCTTCTCTAAGTGAGGTTTGCAAGTTAGTGGCAGTTTAGCCTGTGTCTATTAGCAACCGTGTTGAGATGGCCAAATGTACTTCAGGCAACACTAACACAGATAGTCAATTAACTAGTACAATTTGCATCAACAATTTCCATTTATAAATTCCCTTTATTGTACAAAATATTTCAAGGTACTTTATAATCTGACAAAAAAATGACCCTGAATCTAAGCAGGAGTTATGTGACCAAATGTTTGTTCTTCTGATAGGATTACTTCAGATTAGCTCTGGTTAACTCACTTTGTTTCCCCTTGTGAAATTTCTCCCTTTCCATCTCTCTGTCCTGAAGGTACTAACTTTGTTCCACAAGGAGTATAGGATCCAGAAACATTAGGCATTCTCCAGTGTCTTTCCCGCTTTGCTGTCAAGAATCCTGATGAGTGGATGTTGGCAAGTTCTTAAGCTATCCTCATCCAAAAAGCGCCATCAATAGAACTTCCTTCTACAGTGAACATTGCCACTTTGAACATGCAAATCTAAATTCCTTCAGAACGTTGAATGGGAGGCGAGGGAGGAGATTGCGGAGCCTTTGGCGATGATCTTTGCATCGTCGATGGAGACGGGAGAGGTTCCGGAGGATTGGAGGATTGCAGATGTGGTCCCTATATTCAAGAAAGGGAACAGGGACAGCCCGGGAAATTACCGACCGGTGAGTCTAACCTCAGTGGTTGGTAAGTTGATGGAGAGGATCCTGAGAGACAGGATTTATGATCATCTAGAGAAGTTTAGTATGATCAAAAGTAGTCAGCAGGGCTTTGTCAAGGGCAGGTCGTGCCTTACGAGCCTGGTTGAGTTCTTTGAAAATGTGACCAAACACATTGACGAAGGAAGAGCGGTGGATGTGGTCTATATGGACTTCAGCAAGGCGTTCGATAAGGTCCCCCATGCAAGACTTCTTGAGAAAGTGAGAGGGCATGGGATCCAAGGGGCTGTTGCCTTGTGGATCCAGAACTGGCTTGCCTGCAGAAGGCAGAGAGTGGCTGTGGAGGGGTCTTTCTCTGCATGGAGGTCAGTGACCAGTGGAGTGCCCCAGGGATCTGTTCTGGGACCCTTGCTGTTTGTCATTTTCATAAATGACCTGGATGAGGAAGTGGAGGGATGGGTTGGTAAGTTTGCTGATGACACCAAGGTAGGTGGTGTTGTGGATAGTTTGGAGGGATGTCAGAAGTTGCAGCGAGACATAGATAGAATGCAAGACTGGGCGGAGAAGTGGCAGATGGACTTCAACCCGGATAAGTGTGTGGTGATCCATTTTGGCAGATCCAATGGGATGAAGCAGCAGTATAATATGAAGGGTACCATTCTTAGCAGTGTAGAGGATCAGAAGGACCTTGGGGTCCGGGTCCATAGGACTCTTAAATCGGCCTCGCAGGTGGAGGATGCGGTCAAGAAGGCGTACGGCGTACTAGCCTTCATTAATCGAGGGATTGAGTTGAGGAGTCGGGAGATAATGCTGCAGCTTTATAGGACCCTGGTTAGACCCCACTTGGAGTACTGCGCGCAGTTCTGGTCACCTCATTACAGGAAAGATGTTGAAGCCATTGAAAGGGTGCAGAGGAGATTTACAAGGATGTTGCCTGGATTGGGGGCATGCCTTATGAGGATAGGTTGAGGGAGCTTGGTCTCTTCTCCCTGGAGAGACGAAGGATGAGAGGTGACCTGATAGAGGTTTACAAGATGTTGAGAGGTCTGGATAGGGTAGACTCTCAGAGGCTATTTCCAAGGGCTGAAATGGTTGCTACGAGAGGACACAGGTTTAAGGTGCTGGGGGGTAGGTACAGAGGAGATGTCAGGGGTATGTTTTTCACTCAGAGGGTGGTGGGTGAGTGGAATCGGCTGACGTCGGTGGTGGTGGAGGCAAACTCGTTGGGGTCTTTTAAGAGACTTCTGGATGAGTACATGGGATTTAATGGGATTGAGGGCTACAGATAGGCCTAGAGGTAGGGATATGATCAGCGCAACTTGTGGGCCGAAGGGCCTGTTTGTGCTGTGGCTTTCTATGTTCTATGTTCTATGTAACATTTTTAGCCGTTGAGTCCAAAAAACCCAAATACATACTGAAGTCTGTGTTGCTACTATATATACATGAACAGCACCTTCAACTTCTGCCAGTGTTTTATTTAAGTCTGCCTTCTACGAAGGATAATTGAGGTTATCAAGTGTTACAGTATTGTTCCAAAATGTGTGAGAGAGATTAATGGCATATTTTTATTGTGGATATATTTATTATTCCTTTTGCTCCTAAGTTTGTAATCTTATATCACTATTGCCATCTGGAGGTAAGTTCAAAGTAATGGAAAAATGGACAACTGTCATGTACTGTGTATTTATATATACATTGATATCTGTATATAAAATATATAAATAAATATGTAATTAACAAGTTGGAGAATAATTTGTGTGTGTAAAGATTTATACCTCTTTACTGAACTCCATTCTGCAATGTAAGCCGCAACATCTGTTTGGTCTGCACAGCCTCAAGTTTTGCAGCCTATGTTAACTGTACCTTTTTAATCCTGTTTACTGCTCGGCATGACTTGCTGTCAAAACCCACTGCGATTGCAACATCCTACTGCCAGCTGAGGGCAGGGGTTGGGGGTGGGGTGAATGGTTTCATTGCACAAACTTTAATTTAATGATTAACACTAATTGTCTTAATAATTAAGATCTGAAGGTATTGGTGCGAGAGGGTTGAGTTGAGGGATTCGATGGGTGGCACAGTGGCACAGTGGTGAGCACTGCTGTCTCACAGCTCCAGGGAGCTGCGTTCGATTCCAGCTTGGGTCACTGTCTGTGTGGAGTCTGCCCTGTGTCGGTGTGGGTTTCCTCCGGCTGCTCCGGTTTCCTCCCCCAGTCTGAAAGATATGCTGGTTAGGTGCATTGGCCATGCTAAATTCTCCCTCAGTGTAACCGAACAGGCAGTGTGGCGACTCGGTGATTTCCACACTAACTTCATTGCAGTGTTAATGTTAGCCTACTTGTGACACTATTAAATAAACTTTATTGAAAACGTATGAATTCGAGGCTTGATTTCTAAGGGGTCAGCTTTGCTCCGTCGTAGCTACATGATTCAAATGTATCATTTAACTGATCATCCTGCGCAGTTTCGAAGGAAAGTTGGAGTGGTTAGAATTGAAATTTATAAAAAAATAAATCTCTACACAGGGAAAATCCAACAACAGTTCATTAGAATGCATCATATTTAAAAGGGGATTGTTTGATTGTTTTTATTGAACACCCAGAGTGTTATCAGAAGGATGAACTCACTAGCCTGAGTAGATGAGACAAAATGCACAGAGGCATCTGAGGGAAACCTGAATGAACACATGAGAGATCAAGACATAGAAAGGAATGCTGGTACATTTAGGTGAAGTAAAGGCTTGCGTAAAACTTAAACACCAACATCAACTTGTTGGGCCGAATGGCTGTAAATAGTATGTTGTTGCACATAGACCTTATATTTTTACAGCATCCCTGGATGGGTGCAGCTCCAACAACACTCAAGAAGCTTGACATCATCCAGGACAAAGCAACCCTATTGATTGGCATGACATCCACAAACATCCACTCCGTCCACCACCGACACTCAGTAGCAGCAGTGTGTACCATCTACAAGATGCACTGCAAAAATTCACCAAAGATTCTTAGATAGTACCTTTCAAACCCACGACCACTTTCATCTAAACGGACAAGGGCAACACCTTGGGAACACAACTTGCAAGTTCCCCTCCAAGCCAATCACTATCCTGATTTAGAAATATATCGGCATTCCTTCACAGTTGCAGTGTCAAAATCCTGGAATTCCCTCCCTAACGGCATTGTGGGTCAACTCAGCATGTGGACTGTAGCATCTCAAGAAGGCGGCTCACCACCACCTTCTCAAGGGCAACTAGAGATGGGCAATAAATGCTGGCCAGCCAGCGACGCCCATATCCCATGATTGAATTTTTAAAAGAATCATCTGAATCTGAATTTACTCCCTTATTTCATATCACTCTCATCAGCTCGGCATCAATTTCCATCCACGTTCTTCAGATAACACAGTCTGTCCCTTCATTTATTCCTCTTTCTCTAATTTCACCCTCTGTTGTTATAGTCTCAGACTAGCTCCATTCCCCTGATCATTCCTCCTGGTTACTCAGATAGTATTGGCTTGGTTTAGTTGTAGTGCTCTCTCTTCTGAGTCAGAGGGTTAGGAGTGGCAGGGTTAAGCCTCCAGGAACTGAGCACACACTTCAAGCTTGTATCAGGGAGTGCTGTACTTTTGTTAAATAAGGACCTTGTTTCAGGTGGATAATAAAGATCCCGTGAATCTATGTTATGAAGAGCAGCCTCCAGAATCATCGACCAACATTCCTCTTTCAAAGAATACCATTAAAAGATTTGAGCAACTTGCCTTGCTACTGTTTGTGAAATATTGCAGGGTCGGCGTGGGGTGGAGGGGATAAATTTTGATCCTATTGGAAATGAAAATGAGGAAGGTGTAAAAACTCACCCGGTTCCCGAGGGAAGGAAATCTGCCATTTTTACCTGAACTGCCCTCCGTATGACACCAGACCCACAACAATGTGGTTGACGTGTAACTGTGCTCTGAAATGGCCGAGTGAGCCATTTAGTTGAAGGAAAATTGGGGACACGAGCCACACGTCCTGCTGAATCAGTATTGCCCTTTTACACTATTGCCAAAGTCCAAAATACCAAGCCACAGCATTCAAAATGGCTCCCATGTTCACATGACAACACCTCCAAATAATTAATTGGATTTGAACAACATTCAACTATTTATGAAACACATGAGAAAAACCATATCAAAGTCAGCCTTATTTATTTCTTACTGGTTAAACCTGGACAATGTCAAGGTATTTGCAGAAAAACAATACGGTGATAGGGTGAAATGAAATAGGTGGTGGAGGCCCATGGATCATCAACATTGAAACAGACCAGTTGGGCAAAATGACAACAAAGAACAAAGAACAATACAGCACAGGAACAGGCCCTTCGGCCCTCCAAGCCCGCGCCACTCCCTGGTCCAAACTAGACCATTCTTTTGTATCCCTCCATTCCCATTCCGTTCATATGGCTGTCTAGATAAGTCTTAAACGTTCCCAGTGTGTCCGCCTCCACCACCTTGCCTGGCAGCGCATTCCAGGCCCCCACCACCCTCTGTGTAAAATATGTCCGTCTGATATCTGTGTTAAACCTCCCCCCTTTCACCTTGAACCTATGACCCCTCGTGAACGTCACCACCGACCTGGGGAAAAGCTTCCCACCGTTCACCCTATCTATGCCTTTCATAATTTTATACACCTCCATTAAGTCTCCTCTCATCCTCCGTCTTTCCAGGGAGAACAACCCCAGTTTACCCAATCTCTCCTCATAACTAAGCTCCTCCATACCAGGTAACATCCTGGTAAACCTCCTCTGTACTCTCTCCAAAGCCTCCACATCCTTCTGGTAGTGTGGCGACCAGAACTGGACGCAGTATTCCAGATGCGCCCGAACCAACGTTCTATACATCTGCAACATCAGACCCCAACTTTTATACTCTATGCCCCGTCCTATAAAGGCAAGCATGCCATATGCCTTCTTCACCACCTTCTCCACCTGTGACGTCACTTTCAAGGATCTGTGGACTTGCACACCCAGGTCCCTCTGCGTACCTACACCCTTTATGGTTCTGCCATTTATCGTATAGCTCCCCCCTACATTATTTCTACCAAAATGCATCACTTCGCATTTATCAGGATTGAACTCCATCTGCCATTTCTTTGCCCACATTTCCAGCCTATCTATCCTTCTGTAGCTTCTGACAATGCTCCTCACTATCTGCAAGTCCTGCCAATTTTGTGTCGTCCGCAAACTTACTGATCACCCCAGTTACACCTTCTTCCAGATCATTTATATAAATCACAAACAGCTGAGGTCCCAATACAGAGCCCTGCGGAACACCACTAGTCACAGGCCTCCAGCCGGAAAAAGACCATTCCACTACCACCCTCTGTCTTCTGTGACCAAGCCAGTTCTCCACCCATCGAGCCACCTCCCCCTTTATCCCATGAGATCCAACCTTTTTCACCAGCCTACCATGAGGGACTTTGTCAAACGCTTTACTAAAGTCCATATAGATGACATCCACGGCCCTTCCCTCGTCAACCTGCGTGTTATAAAGTTTAGACATAGATTTTTGGCTCCACTGAAGTTGGATTCCACTGACCCACTTCCCGGTATTGGCCATTTTGGCTGAGGTGTTTCTTTGGGGCCTAGCAAGGCTGCCTGCCTCCTGGAGCTAGCCAGCCAATTAGGCTCCTTAAGACCTAAAGGTAGGTACTGGATGCCCTCCTGCCTCTCTGAATGAGGGTATAATCAAAGACCACATTGTGAAAAAATTTCTCCTCCCCCTACCCCATCACCCCCACAGTGGTTGCTTGGCTGTTTTCGTACATTCTCTCATAGGTGTGGGCATCACTGTGGACGTGTGGCTCGCGTCCCCAATTTTCCTTTAACTAAATGGCTCACTTGGCCATTTCAGAGCACAGTTACGCGTCAACCACATTGTTGTGGGTCTAGTGTCATACGTAGGGCATATCAGATAAGGATGGCAGATTTCCTTCCCTAGGGAACTGGATGAGTTTTTACAACAATTGTTCCATGATCACCATCACTGAGAATAGCTTTAATTCCAGACTTTTATTCACTGAAGTTAAATTCTACCTGCTGATATAGTGGGATTTGAACCCAAGTCCCTGAAGGATGAGTCTGGGCCAGTAACGTTACCACTATTCCATCATCGCCCCATAGTTTGTTAATTAAATTTATAAAAATACCGCTGAGAGGACACCTGCTTATTGAGGCACCCTCTCAGTTGCTTCCCTTTTATTGTGGATGCTCCTCTGAAGCTAGAAGGCCTTTAATGTCCTGCCAGCTTTGAGCTTCCGCCCACTACCCTGAATTGGACATGGGACACAACAATCCTTTTTTGCTATTCATTCATGGGATGTGGGCATCGCTGCTGGGACAGCATTGATTGCTCATCCCTAATGTCCTTGAACTGAGTGCATTTTTTTAAAGGGTCAACCACATCTGGAGTACATGTAGACAAGACCAGATAAAGATGGCAGATTTCCTTCCCTAAAGGACATTAGTGAACCAGATGGGTATTTTACAACAATCAACAATAGCCTCAAGGTCATTGATGGACTTTTAATTCCAGATTTTTATTGAATTCAAATGTCAATATCTGCTCTGGTGGGATTCAAACTCAGAAGACCCTGGGTCTCCAGTCCAGCGTCCGTATCACTATGTCAGTGCCTCCCTTGAAGAATGTCCTGGTCAAGATCCCAAGTAGTGACTGATTCCCTCCCAGGGAAGGGTTCGAAACTCAGAAACAGTCCCGGCTCCTCTTCCACCTCCAAAGTGAAAATTCAGCCAACAACATGAATAAGCGCACGGTGGCACAGTGGTTATCACTGCTGCCCTACAGCGCCAGGGATCCGGATTCAATTCCCGGCTTAGGTTACTGTCTGTGCAGAGTCTGCAAATTCTCTCCGTGTCTGTGTGCGTTTCCTTTGGTTACTCCGGTTCTCTCCCACAGTCCGAAAGATGTGCTGGTTAGGTGTATTGGCCGTGCTAAATTCTCCCTCAGTGTACCCAAACAAGCACCAGAGTGTGGCAACTAGGGGATTTTCACAGTAACTTCATTGCAGTGTTAATGTAAGCCTACATGTCACACTAATAAATAAACTTTTAATAAAAACCCAGTACTTTGTATCAGTGCTTAGTAAATACTAAGCTAGAGACATCCAAGCCATAACCATATTGTCAGAAGTATTATTAAGACTCACTGGTATCATGGTTTATGCGTCATTAACATGTAGATCACAAAAATACAGTATGGCTAGACAAACAGCTGTAAGCACTGTCACATGTGTATGGAAATCATGATTCACATTTATGGTTACCCTGGCAGCAGGGGTTACAGAAACAATTGAGATTTCTAGTTCAAACGAAAATTACTAGACAAGTCATCAGTAACCTAATAGTGGGAATTTACAATTGGACAAAGAGTGACGGATACTTCACTGACTATGGTTATCCCGGAGGTTTTTGCGGAGCTACTTTTTCCTTAAGGTTACATCAATGTGGTGGAAGTTTCTGATGTATTTGTGACCAATGAGCAATGAGTATGAGCATCCCTGAGGAAATTCCAGGTCAATGTTGAAAGCAGGAAGGGAGCATCAAAGTGGGCCAATTGGCGCAGAATGTAACAGTGATTAGCTAGACACTGGGAAAGAATGACACTGCATTCATCCTCTAACCTACGCCCAGAAATAAGAACACAGTCTGGAATGAGAGAATCCCTTCCAGCTTATTAACTGTGGGCGGCATGGTGGCACAGTGGTGAGCACTGCTGCCTCACAGTGCTAGGGACCTGGGTTCGATTCCCGGCTTGGGTCACTGTCTGTGCGGAGTCTGTACATTCTCCCCGTGTCTGCGTGGATTTCCTCCATGTGCTCTGATTTCCTTCCATGCTCCAAAGATGTGCAGGTTAGGTGGATTGCCCATGCTAAATTGCCCCTTAGTTTCCAAAGATGTAGGTGAGAGGGATTGCGGGGTAAATATGTAGGCTTACAAGGGTAGTTGTTTGGGTAAGATGCTCTTTCAGAGAGTAGGTGCAGACTCGATGGGCTGAAAGGCCAGCTTTGGACTGTAGGGATTCTATGATAGGTGCCTTATTATGTAAACCGGGGCCCGATTGCCATTTTAGGGAGAAACTTGTCAGTGCGACTTCCAATCAGTTTCATCGACAATGGAGGAGAACAAGCTTGTCAGAGGGAGGCATTCAATTGTTCATGTAGACCCCCATGATGTTGCCGTCTATCTGCTGTCCTTGTCCTTCTAGGTGGTAGCAATCATGGGTTTGGAAGATGCTGTCTGAAGAGCCTTGGTGAGTTGCTGCAGTACATCTTGTAGAAGGCACACTGCGTCGGTGGTGGAGAAAGTGAATGTTTGTGGAAGGGGTGTCAATGCTTTGTCCTGTTTGGTGCCAAAGTTGTTCACCATGTTGGAGCTGCACTCATCCAGGCAAGGGGAGAGTATTCCATCACACTCCTGTCTCCCCTGCTTCTCCTCCTGCCTCACCTACCTGCCACTGAGACCTTCCTCCATGCTTTTGTTGGCTTCTTGGACTATTTCAATGCTCTCCTGGCCAGCAGCCTCCAATCTTCCCCCTTCTGTAAACTTGAGATTATCTAAAACTCCTGCTGCACAGATCTTAATCTGCATTTGTGTTCGGAACGGTTGCCTGAAGGTTATTAGAACATACATTTGATGCCTAACAAATTTTCTAAAGTCTTCTGTGAACAGGCCCTTCGGCCCTCTAAGCCTGTGCCGATCATGATGCCCTAACTAAACGAAAAACAAACCTCCTGCCCTTACCCGGGCTGTATCCCTCTATTCCCTTCCTATTCACGTACTCATCCAGATGCCTCTTAAATGTTGCTAATGTGCCTGCTTCCACCACCTCCTCTGGCAGCGCGTTCCAGGTACCCACCACCCTCTGAGTGAGGAGGATTGAATGGATAGTGTGCTCTCAGCGGGCGTCTTGATGCATGTATTGTACCTCCAGCTCCAAACTGTTTGTAATTCAAACGCACAGAAGAGGGTTGGCAAATTGCCGGGTTATAAACAGCAGCACTGCAGTTTGAGTTGGAATATTTTCTAATCCAGATCGGCTTCGAGATCTCAGGGGGTGAGGTAAGGACACCGAGGGAAGAGGTAGGACTGATTTTATATGGGTCAATCAACACTTTGTTACCTAGTCAGCAAACTCTTAAAAACAAAGTTTACCTTTAAACTGACATTGACTGGCAGTTAATAAAATAAAACAGTCATGCCCGGTTTCCAGTGAAAGTGGTCTGAAAAGTCTTGATTCACTTGATGTATTCTTCTCATTTTCCCTCAAGTTGCTAACTGGAGCACAGACTTGAATAGCGAGCAGGGTTGTATAAGATAACAACTTACCATTAATGTTTACAATTCAACTTTACAAGAGCTCCCTTTTGCCTTTTAGCTGGATGTAAAAGACACTTCAGCGTTATATTAGAAGATGAGGAGGGAATTCTCCTCAGTGTTTTAGCAACTAATTAGCCTTCAGCCCAATAACACTACTAACACGTAATTTGGTCTTTATCACTTTGCTGTTTATTGGGGCAACAAATTCTCTTGTGTGTTTCTCATATTGCAGCAACGGCTACACCTTAACGCTGCGTAGAATTATATAATTCTACAGCACAATGTGAGGCCATTCAGCCCATTGTGCCTGTGCCATCTCTTTGGTTGAATGATCCATTTAATCCTCTTCCCCTGCTCTTGCCCCATATACCCCCCGCAGCTATTTTTCCTTTGTGTAGTTTTCCAATTCTCTTTTGAATGTTGCAAATGAATCTGTTTCCACCACTCTTCAGCTCCCCCACAAAAAAATATGTTCCCTCATGTCTCACCTCTGGTTTTTCCATTCTTTTCATTGCTGATTTCATTGGCTATAATTTTTTTCGCACTGGTGCATGAAAGATACTTTGTGAATGTGAGTACTTCCATTCTGTCCTCTTGGTTTCTTCTCTATTTTGTGTGCTGACGTCCTTCCTTCTACAAGAAGTGATGGACATGCAGAGAGGTCAGAGGCTCAGAATCCTGTGGTGAATAAATCACCTCCTGATTCCCCAAAGCCTGTCCACCATCTACAAGCACAAGTCGGAAGTGTGATGGATGGGTGCAGCTCCAACAACACTCAAGAAGCTTGAAACCATCTAGGCCAAAGCAGCCCGCTTAATTGGCGCCCCATCCAAAAACATTCACTCCCTTCACCACTGATGCACAGTGGCAGCAGTATGTACCATCTATAAGATGCACTGCAGAAACTCACCAAGGCTCCATCGGTAGACACTTCCAAATCTACAATTGCTACCATCTAAAGGACAAAGGCAGCAGACTCATGGGAACACCACCCACCTGGAAGTTCTCCTCCACGTCACTCACCATCATGTCTTGGAAATATATCACCATTCCTTCAATGTCGACAGGTCAAAATCCTGGCACTTCCTCCCTACCCACACCACATGGACTGCAATGGTTCGAGAAGACCATCTTCTCAAGGGCAAGTAGGGATGGGCAATAAATGCTGACCTAGCCAGCAATGCCCACATTCCATGAATGAATAAAAACAGAATGCCTGGTTGCTTAATTTGGTGCACATCTGAAAGGCAGGTTCTACCACAAGCTCCACACATGAAGTTCACATTGTTGGTTGTTGTCCTTAGGGCTCAATCCTACAAAAAAAATTCTATGCGCGGAATGAGTGAGAAAACTGAAGAAAATCACACCGTTTTTTTCTCAGCAAGCTGAGATTCACAATTGTATGACACCTAATTCAAAGAAGGTAGCAGTATAGGATTCTCACCAGCAAGGCGTGAGGGACAGAGCCTGAGCTCACTGAGGAAGCTTGCTGCTGAGCTCCAGGGGTGCCATTGCCCAGTCATCACCATCTCCCAGTGCAGTGAGAGATATCCTGCCACATCCTGCACCCCCGCCAAACCGCCCCACGGACATTGGGACCTCCCCTCTCACCGACCGTCCCCTGTGCTGGTCTCCCACTCACCTCCCCCCTCCATGCACCCCATGGACATTGGGAACCCCGCCCCCACTGATCATCCCCTGTGCCGGTCTCCCACCCACACTCCCCCCCCCCGCCCCCCCACCCCATGGACATTGGGACCTCCCCGCCCCCACTAATTATCTCCTGTAACGGTCTCCCGCACACCGGAACCCCCACCCGCCCCACAGATATCAAGACACCCACCCCCGGTCATCCCCTCTGCTAGTCTTCCCCCTATCCCCCCCTCCACCCACCCCATAGACATCGGTACACTCCCACACCTGATTGTCCCCTGTGCCGGTCTACACACACCCTCACTCCCCACCACCCACCATGATGATCACCCCCATCTGCAGAGTTTCCTCCCTCCCTGATCAGCACACCTTCCTCACAGCTCACCCTCCCACCCCACTTTGTATCACCTGCAAATTTGGAAAGAATATATTTTAGTTCCCTCTTCCAAATCATTAATATATATGGTGAACAGTTGGGGTCCTGGCACTGCCTGCCAATCAGAAAAAAGACCCATTTATGCCAACTCTTTGCTTCCTGTCTGCTAACTATGCCACAAAGTTCAAGAGGGTGTTGTCTGCTATCATTGATCTTAATAAGAAGTCTAACAACACCAGGTTAAAGTCCAACAGGTTTATTTGGTAGCAAACGCCACTAGCTTTCGGAGCGCTGCTCGTTCGTCAGGTGGAGTGAGAGATCTGCTCACAAACAGGGCATACAGAGACACAAACTCAATTTACAAAATAATGATTGGAATGCGAGTCTTTACAGCTAATCAAGTCTTAAAGGTACAGACAATGTGAGTGGAGAGAGGGTTAAGCACAGGTTAAAGAGATGTGTATTGTCTCCAGACAGGACAGCGAGTGAGATTTTGCAAGTCCAGGCAAGTTGTGGGGGTTACAGATAGTGTGACATGAACCCAAGATCCCGGTTGAAGCCGTCCTCATGTGTGCGGAACTTGGCTATCAGTCTCTGCTCAGCGTCTCTGCGCTGTCGTGTGTCGAGAAGGCCGCCTTGGAGAACGCTTACCTGAAGATCAGAGGCCGAATGCCCGTGACCGGACAACGCGGTCATGGACATTCGGCCTCTGATCTTCTTTGTCCTGTCTGGAGACAATACACATCTCTTTAACCTGTGCTTAATGCTCTCTCCACTCACATTGTCTGTACCTTTAAGACTTGATTAGCTGTAAAGACTCGCATTCCAATCATTATTTTGTAAATTGAGTTTGTGTCTTTACAGGCCCTGTTTGTGAGCAGATCTCCCACTCCACCTGACGAAGGAGCAGCGAGCGCTCTGAAAGCTAGTGACGTTTAGTACCAAATATACCTGTTGGACTTTAACCTGGTGTTGTTAGACTTCTTACTGTGTTTACCCCAGTCCAACGCCGGCATCTCCAGATCATTGATCTTACCCCATGATGACCGAGGCTTGTTGGTCGTGAGTCACCATCTGCCAAGAGAAGTGTGTTAATATCATCCAGGATGAACAGCCTCCCACCATTTGGATTGTTCTTTGGGTCATCACCTAGGAAACCATGGAAACACTCCTTGTCTGAGATGCTGGCATATAGAGTTGGTCCGTGGGTACACATGATGTTGACTGCATCAGATAAGAGCTGCAGGGAGATGAAGCACTCCAAGGTTGTTATTGTTGGCTCAATTGACTCTGTCAGTCATTGCGAAACCTGCACCATGTTCATGGCAGTTTTTCACACTGTTTCTATTCCAGTTATAGGCGTAATAAGCCTTAGTTAGGTATTATTACTCAGTTTATTCCACTTAATTAATGGCATTATGACCAAAAAACCTCTTAATCAACCCATTCTTTCTCAACTCAAACACAATATTATCTATGATCTTCCTCTTTTGTGTATTCTCACTCTTTCAAAGTCAAGGGTTGGAACAAGAAACAAAGAAAATTCCAGCACAGGAACAGGCCCTTCAGCCCTCCAAACCTAGACCGACCATGCTGCCCTACTGAACTAAAACCCCATACCCTTCTGGGGATCATATCCCTCTATTCCCATCCGATTCATATATTTGTCGAGACGCCTCTTAAAACTCACTATCATATCTGCTTCCACTACCTTCTCTGGCAGCGAGTTCCAGGCACCCACCACTCTCTGTGTAAAAAAACTTGCCTCGTACACCTCCTTTAAACCTTGCCCCTCGCACCTTAAACCCATGCCCCTAGTAATTGAATTGTCTCATACCAAAACTCACCCACAAAACACTGTTTTCCTCCCTTCTTCATTTCTCGAGCTTTTAGAATTCAAGTTAACAAAATAGTTCATTAAACATGTGCGATCGTGGGGAGTCCATTTATCCACAAGCACAGAATGCAAAAGCCAGGAAATTATGCCAAACCTTCTTCAATGCCAGTCCAATCGCACATTTTAGGAATAACATGACGACTTTTGGAAAAGTTACGGAAGAGGTTTACTCGAATTGTTCCAGTAATGAGTGTTGACAGGAGCATGGGTAAAGTGGAGAAGTTGGGATTGTTCTCCTTGCAGCAAAGAAGACTAAGACAACACTAGATGAAAGTGATTAAACTTGCAAATTGTTCAAACGCACTGTATAAGGAGAAACTGGTCCCATTGCCTGAAGGACTGATAACCAGATGGCTGATTTAAGATAATTGGCAACAGGAGCAGAAGTGAAATGACATAACGCAGCTTTGCACAACTCGTGGTTAAGATTTGGAACATGTTGGTAGATCAGGCAGTGAAAACAATAATAGCCTTGAAAAGGAATTTAGACAAACAGCTGAACGAGAAGAAAATGCAAGGTTATGGAGAAAAAGTCATTTGATTTGATTTATTATTGTCACATATATTAGTGCACAGTCAAAAGTATTGTTTCTTGTGTGCTATACAAAGCATACCATTCATAGAGAAGGAAAGGAGAGGGCGCGGAATGTAGGGTTACAGTCATAGCGAAGGTGTGGAGAAAGATCAACTTTATGCGAGGTAGGTCCATTCAAAAGTTTGATGGCAGCAGAGGAAGAAGCTGATCTTGAGTTGGTCAGTACACGTTTTCAGACTTTTGTATCTTTCTCCCGATGGAAGAAGGTGGAAGAGAGAATGTCCAGGGTGCATGGGGTTCTTAAATATGCTGGCTGCTTTTCCAAGGCAGCAGGAAGCATATACAGTATCGATGGATGGGAGGCTGGGCTGGGCTTCGTTCACGACTCTTCATAGTTTCTTGCAGACTTGGCCAGAGCAGGAGCCATAACAAGCTGTGATACAACCAGAAAGGATGCTTCCTATGGTGCATCTATAAAAGTTGGTGAGGGTTGCAGTGGACATGCCAAATTTCCTAGCCTCCTGAGAAAGTACTGGCGTTGGTGGGCTTTCTTAACTATAACGTCGGCATGGAGGGACCAGGACAGATTGTTGGTGACCTGGACACATAGAAACTTGAAGCTCTCGACATTTTCCATTTCATCCCCATTGATGTAGACAAGGGCAAGTCCTCCACTATGCTTCCTGAAGTTGATGACTATCTCCTTCGTTTTACTGACATTGAGGGAGATTATTGTCGTTGCACCAGTTCACCAGATTCTCTGGCTGGAACTTTACTTCCCCGGCCACCACGGGAATTGGACCGGGCAAGGGGCAGACAATGGGATGGACCATTGATCTTGGGCAGGATTTTATGGTCTCGGGGCGAGCGAGGCCAGAAAGTCCCGCCTTCTATCTCTTAACTGTACTCCGTCTCATCATTGTTTGAGATCTGACCCACTACGGTGGTGTTATCAGAAAACGTGAAAATCGAGTTGGAGGTGAATTTGCCCAGGGAGTTGGACGAATGAATTATCCTTCGTAAGAGTCGACACTGGCTCGGTAGGGCAGGTGACCTCCTTGGGTATTGTACTATTCTATGGTTCAATGATTCAGATGGGCGGCACCTCTTTCAGTACATTTGTTCAGGCTGTCACTGTGCTGTCTTTGCATCTAAATGAACTATTTTGGTCCTATACTCTCACACAGTCTCTAAATGGCTTTCAAACTCTCACACCACAGCTGGACTCTACAATCCCGCTCACAACACAATGGCAGCGAGAAAAGAGAATTCAGTGCTCAGCCAAAACTCCATTCACCGCAGTGAGACCGGAGAATCCCAGCCACGGACGAGGTCTGAGAATTCAGGCCCAAGATTTAAAAAGTATAATGATCTCAATAAAGCCCATGAGGTGGGCCTCTTGGAGTATGAGCTCATTGATTGAGGTAATGATTGCCTGCTCAATCAGGAAGTCTCACCTTTGATTTTGATTTGATTTTATTTGATTTATTATTGTCACATGTATTAGTATACAGTGAAAAGTATTGTTTCCTGTGTGGTGAACCATTGTTGGTTCCCACCAGGTAGTGCTGAGCCAGGGTCTGGCCAGTACTATGAGTCTGTATATATGTTACTGTTGGGGTTAGGGTTGGGCTGTTCTACATGTTACTGTTGGGGTTAGGGTTGGGCTGTTCTACCTGTAATATAGTTGTTATGGTACATCCCAGTCGGGCTCCGCCTCCTGGGAGAGGTATAAAGGTCACTGCTCTGTCTGGGACCCTTTAGTCTGGGATCGTGTATTATATATGGTAGCTCTATTGTTGTAGTCAATAAAAGCCTTTATTTCCCCGAGTACCTCTAGCCTCGTGAGTTATATCGCGCATCAATTTTATTGACTACAATTGAACTCTCTTCGTTGAAAAAAAAACGACACAGAGAACATGGAGCAAATGCTTAAACCCGAACGGCTTATGTTGGACCCACGTGCGGCGGGCGCCTCGAACACCTTCGACCACTGGTTGAAATGCTTTCAGGATTACCTCGAAGCCTCCGCAGCGGTCACCACCGACGCCGACAGACTCCGGGTCCTCCACGCGAGGGTAAGCGACGCTGTATATTTAGCGATCCGTGGGGCCACCGACTACAAAGGGGCCCTCGAGCTTCTTAAGAAGCGCTACATTAAACCGCCGAACGAGATGCATGCTCGATATCTCTTAGCCACTCGACGGCGGCAGCCCGGCGAAACGACGGAACAGTACGCGTGCGAGCTCCTACAGCTAGCCAGGGGCTGGAACTGCAAAGCAGTGTCGGCAGACCAGAACATGAACGACTTCGCTCGCGATGCATTTGTGGCGGGAATCGGCTCGTCTTACATCCGCCTTCGGCTGTTGGAGCAAGGTAATCTCGATCTCACTAAGTCCATAGAGCTAGCGGATGCGTTGGAAACGGCCTCCAAAAGCCTGGCGATGTACCCCGACGACCACGTGGAGACAGCATGGCAGGGGCAGTCACAGACCCCACTTCATTGAGCGGGACCGAAAAACTGCGCGATTGCGTTCCCACCCTCGGGCCTGACGACGGCAGCAGCTCCAGGCGGCCCGCAGTGTTACTTCTGTGGAGGAGTGAAGCACCCTCGGCAGCGATGTCCCGCTAAAGCGGTGTTGTGCTCCGCCTGCGGCAAGAAGGGGCATTATTCGAAGGTATGCCGATCCAAACTTCCATCCAGGAACAGCAGTGCAGCGTGTGACTCCCCGGAGCCGGTTTCCTCGTCGTCGGCATCGTCAAGGGCTTCTTCCACATGCGAGGCCAGGACATCGCCATTCCAGACGACGGAGTCGCAAGAGACGCGCGACCACCAGGGGCCGCTGGTTTTGGCGCCATCGCCCACGTGCGACCGATGGGGGCAGCCATTTTGGTCGGCACCGAGCGCGAATGACCAGCAGGGATCATCATCATCCATCTCAGCGACCTGCAGTGGCACCCACGAACCAACGGTGGCATCGATCATCCTGGACCAGGCCAAGCCTCATAGACTTGACAAGTCCATGATGGACATACAGGTAAACACACGCACGATTTATTGTCTGTTTGACAGCGGGAGCATGGAGAGCTTCATTCACCCAGACGCCGTGAAGCGATGTGGCCTCCGGATTCAGCCTGTCAAGCAGACAATTTTGATGGCGTCAAGGTCCCGGTCTGTCACCATGCTAGGGAGTTGCGTGGTAAATCTGACGGTGCAGGGCATGGTTTACGAGAGCTTCAAGCTCCTGGTGTTACCGCACCTTTGTGCGCCAATACTCCTAGGACTAAATTTCATGGTCCACTTGAAGAGTGTAACCCTACAGTACGGTGGGCCACTCCCTCCGCTTTCAGTGGGAGACTCGCAGCCTCTAAATTGCCCAACGCGCTCCATCTGTAGCCTCTCGACGCTTAAGATTACCACACCCTCTTTATTCCAGAATCTCGTGCCAGGCTGCAAGCCCATCGCGACTAAGGGCAGGCGTTACAGCGCTGAGGATCGGATCTTCATTCGATCTGAGGTTCAGCGGCTCCTCAAGGAAGGGATCATACAACCTAGCGCTAGTCCTTGGAGAGCGCAGGTCGTGGTGGTCAAGAGTGGGAACAAACCCCGGATGGTCATAGACTATAGTCAGACCATTAACAGATACGCGCAGCTGGATGCGTATCCCCTCCCACGCATATCTGACATGGTCAACCAGATTGCGCAGTACCGGGTGTTCTCCACCATCGACCTAAAGTCTGCTTACCACCAGCTCCCCATTCGCCCAGAGGACCGACAATACACGGCTTTTGAGGCGGATGGTCGCTTGTACCATTTTCTAAGGGTTCCTTTTGGTGTCACGAATGGGGTCTCGGTCTTCCAGCGTGCTATGGACCGAATGGTGGACCATAACGGACTGCGGGCTACCTTCCCGTACCTGGATAACGTCACCATCTGCGGCCATGACCAGCAGGACCATGATGCCAACCTTCTTAGATTCCTACGCACTGCATCTCGCCTGAATCTGACCTACAACAGGGAGAAGTGTGCATTTCGCACGCGCCGCCTAGCTATCCTCGGATACGTGGTGGAAAACGGGGTCATTGGCCCTGATCCAGACCGTATGCGTCCCCTCCTCGAACTTCCCCTGCCCACTAGCGTAAAAGCACTGAGAAGATGCTTAGGCTTCTTCTCTTACTACGCACAGTGGGTTCCCAATTACGCGGACAAAGCCTGTCCGCTCATCAAGTCCACCTCTTTTCCCCTAGCACCAGAGGCTCGTTTGGCCTTTGAAAAACTAAAAGCCGACATCGCGAAAGCCACGATGCACGCTATTGATGAGTCCATCCCCTTCCAGGTGGAGAGTGATGCATCTGATTTCGCCCTGGCCGCCACACTTAACCAGGTGGGCAGGCCCGTCGCCTTTTTCTCTCGCACCCTCCAAGGCCCCGAAATTCGACATTCGGCGGTGGAAAAGGAGGCCCAGGCCATTGTGGAGGCTGTCCGGCATTGGCGCCATTACTTGGCGGGAAAACGGTTCACCCTGCTCACGGACCAGTGGTCCGTGGCGTTCATGTTCACTAACACGTTACGGGGCAAGATCAAGAACGATAAGATCTTGAGGTGGAGAATCGAACTTTCCACCTATAATTACGACATCATGTATCGTCCAGGGAAACTCAACGAGCCCTCGGATGCCCTGTCGCGTGGAACATGCGCTAGTATGCAGGAGAATCGATTGCAGGCTCTCCACAAGGACCTCTGCCATCCAGGGGTCACTCAGCTCTTCCACTTCATAAAAGCCCGGAATCTACCCTACTCGGTGGAGGATGTCAGGTCTATAACCAGAAGCTGCCGGGTATGCGCGGAATGCAAACCGCACTTCTACCGACCTGACAGGGCACAACTCGTTCAGGCCACTCGTCCATTCGAAAGACTGAGTGCAGATTTTAAGGGCCCCCTTCCAACAAAGAACAAAGAACAAAGAACAATACAGCACAGGAACAGGCCCTTCGGCCCTCCAAGCCCGCGCCGCTCCCCGGTCCAGGATTGAATCCCTCGACAGATCGGAACGTGTACTTCCTCAATGTGGTTGATGAGTACTCATGATTCCCCTTTGTCATTCCTTGTTCCGATATGACCGCTGCCACGGTTATCAAGGCATTTCGTGATCTTTTCATCCTGTTCGGGTACCCCCTGTTACATGCATAGCGATAGGGGCTCGTCGTTCATGAGCGATGACTTGAGGCAATTCCTGCTCTCATACGGAATTACCTCTAGTAGAACCACGAGCTACAACCCTAGGGGTAACGGACAGGTTGAACGTGAGAATGCTACAGTCTGGAAGGCTGTCTTACTGGCGTTGAAGTCTAAAGGCCTTCCAGTCTCCCGTTGGCAAGAGGTGCTCCCTGATGCGCTCCACTCCATACGCTCACTCCTGTGTACGGCAACCAACGCTACTCCCCATGAGAGACTGTTTTCATTCCCTAGGAAGTCTTCCTCTGGGACCTCATTACCGTCTTGGTTGACGTACTCAGGACCTGTCCGCCTGCGGCGACATGTTAGGACCCGCAAGTCCGACCCTTTGGTTGAACAGGTCCATCTCCTCCACGCCAACCCTCAGTATGCCTATGTGGCATACCCTGACGGGCGAGAGGACACGGTCTCGATTTGAGACCTGGCGCCAGCAGGGGGCTTGGAAACCCCTGTCGCTCCCATACCTCCTGTTAGAGACCCCCCCAACTATTGTTTCCCCTCCTGACACGGCGCGGGCAGCATCGGGACCATCACTTAACCCTTTTACTCCCGCGTACAGCTTGCCTGAGTCCAGGAGATGGTCGCCTCTTCAAGGCGTGCCCGAGTTCAGCGGATTGTCACCACCTCGGGGTCTACCGGCCCGTGAGACATTGGAGGAGCCGTTGGACACCGCCTTGGGGAGAACGCCTCCGTGAGTGCCTACACCGGTGTTATTGCCGGTGTTGAGGAGGTCACAACGACGGTGCGGTCCCCCAGACCGTCTGAACTTATAGACTGATGAACAATTGTTCTGTGTTTTGTACCCCACCGGCCTTTGTTTTCAAAGGAGGGGTGAATGTGGTGAACCATTGTTGGTTCCCACCAGGTAGTACTGAGCCAGGGTCTGGCCAGTACTATGAGTCTGTATATATGTTACTGTTGGGGTTAGGGTTGGGCTGTTCTACATGTTACTGTTGGGGTTAGGGTTGGGCTGTTCTACCTGTAATATAGTTGTTATGGTACATCCCAGTCGGGCTCCGCCTCCTGGGAGAGGTATAAAGGTCACTGCTCTGTCTGGGACCCTTTAGTCTGGGATCGTGTATTATATATGGTAGCTCTATTGTTGTAGTCAATAAAAGCCTTTATTTCCCCGAGTACCTCTAGCCTCGTGAGTTATATCGCGCATCATCCTGCATGCTATTCAGGCAAAGCAAGAAGGAAACAAGAGAGTGCAGAATGCAGTGTTGCAGTCATAGCTAGGGTGCAGAGAAAGATCAACTTAATGCGAAGTAGGTCCATTCAAAAGTCTGGTGGCAGCAGGGAAGAAGCTGTTCTTGAGTCGGTTGGTACGTGACCCCAGACTTTTGTATCTTTTTCCCAACGGAAGAAGGTAGGTGAAAGAGGGTATGTCCGGGGTGCGTGAAGTCCTTAATTATGCTGGCTGCTTTGCCGAGGCAGTGGGAAGTGTAGACAGAGTCAATGGATGAGAGGCTGGCTTGTGTGGTGGATTGGGCTACATTCATGGCCTTTTGTAGTTACTTGTGGTCTTGGGCAGAGCAGGAGCCATACCAAGCTGTGATACAACCAGAAAGAATGCTTTCTATGGTGCATCTGTAAAAGTTGGCGAGAGTCATCGCTGACTTGTTAAATTTCCTTAGTCTTCTGAGATGTATATAGGGGAGTGTCAGGTTTACTGGCGCTCTGGGTCTGATTTTGTAACTGAAGCACTCTGAGGAGTGGAATAAAGTTTTTAAATAAAGGGAATCTGATGACGGGACACTGGCCTCTGAGGGGTTATTTCAAAAAGTCTCTTGAAGTAATTAATTTGGGATTAGGGATGGGAAATAAATGCTGCCCTAGCACATCCCATGAAGGGATAAAATAAAAAATATATCTTTGAGCTTACCCTCGGTCACCTCAATACCACTACTACTAATGTTTGACAATTGTTTGGCTTGCTTTTGCTCACTACTTTGGGATATTTGTACATTCAGAGTGATAGCTTGCATTAATCATGTGGTGCCATGCAGCATAGACCTTAGCTCTTGACTTAAGTTTCTCAATAAAAGGAATTACAATTTAATTGACCAAGGTGCGATTTCAGAATGCATGGACTTAAATCCACTGTATCACAGCAGAGAATTAGTATACCCTTGCTGTATCCTTGGAACATATGTTTCATCCCCAAACTGACATAATACCCTCTTGCCATCCGCATAAAAGCTGTTCAGATATTCAAAACAAGTTTGGAGAAGGAATGGATACAGAGCATTGAGACTCCACTTGGCGCAGTTGATGAATCAGGCTGTTGTGAATTCACACCCCTCCCTGCGACATCAGCACACCATCTCTGCTCTGAAGTGCGGTGAGATGTTCTGAGGGCTTGAAAAGTGCAATTTCTATCTTACTGAAAATTTAGCACAAAATGAGACTTACCTGACAGGATGGTGATCAGGATGACTTAAATTGGAGACATGAAGATTCACTGTGCATACAATGGGATGTGTTTTCCTGAGGGTTAAATGAAAGTCTTCCATTTGTATAGCATCCTTTGTGACCACAGGACATTCCAACATACTTTCCAGCCCAAAGAAACACTTTCTAAATTGCAGTAAGTGTTGTAATGTGGGGAACATGTCAGCCAAATTGTACACAGCAAACTCCCATGAACAGCATTGTGATGACCTGAGGGGAGGAGGTGGCTTAGTGGTATTATCACTGGACTATTAATCCAGAAACTCAGCTGACATTCTGGAACCCACATTTGAATCCCACCATGGCAGATGGTGGCATTTGAATTCGATAAAAAGAAACACCTGGAATTAAGAATCTACCGATGACCATGAAACCATTGTCGATTGTCGAGAAAAACCCATCTGGATCACTAATATCCTTTAGGGAAGGAAATCTGCCACCCTTACCTGGTGGGGCCTACATGTGACTCCAGAGCCACAGCAATGTGGTTGATTCTCAACTGCCCTCAGACAACTAGGCATGGGCAATAAATGCTGGCCAGCCAGCGATGCCCATGTCCCATGAATGAATAGGAAAATAATCTGTTTTGTGATGTTGATTGAGGAATAATTATTGGCCAGAGCACCACTGCTCTTCCAGGAAAGAGTGCCATGAGATTGCTTGCATCCATCCGAGAGAGTAGATAGGGCCTTGCTTTCATACCTTGGTTTAGGGCACATTGCATGGGGTAGACCAGAAGGGAATTAAACCTGCATTCGACTTGAATATGCAATAACTCTGAGCTTTGACAAAGAGTCGTCTGGACTCGAAACCTCAGCTCTTTTCTCCCTTACAGGTGCTGCCAGACCTGCTGAGATTTTCCAGCATTTTCTCTTTTAGTTTCAGATTCCAGCATCTGCAGTAATTTGCTTTTATAACTCTGAGTAACTGGGTTTCCTCCGGGTGCTCCGGTTTACTCCCACAGTCCAAAGATGTGTGGGTTAAATGCATTGGCCATGCTAAATTGACCCTTAGTTTCCTGGGATGCGTAGATTAGAGGGATTAGTGGGGTAAATATGTGAGATTACGGGGATAGGACCTGGATGGGATTAATGTCGGTGCAGGCTCAATGGGCCAAATGGCCTCCTTCTGCATTGTTGTGTTTCTATGTATGTTTCTATGTACGTAACTCAGCGATTAGATGTCAGAAAGTATACAATGTTCCATTTCTCAGCACTGAAACCTCCTGTTAATGAGCATCATCATTTGTTGACAAATATGAACCAAGAAAACCTTGGCCATCCCTTCCAAACAGTATAATTCAGAGTGGAGTTGGATTGGAAAGAGTTCAAACAGGCAATGGTCAATGTCACATGCACTGTTTATCAAGTGTGAAAACAATACAGTGAAAACTTGGAACATAAATAAGTCCATTTAAACAAAATGTGATCTGCATTGTAAAATTGAATTTTGAACGCAGGGTGACAGGACGGGAACATTAGTCGTCGGCCTCCTTACTTGTCCAGTAAGTGTTTTCAATTTGCCGTTCTCTCTATTTTGCACTATCTGTGTATCTTGGAAATGATCTTCTGTTAGCTTTAATTTCACTCCTTTTAAATAATCATTCCTGTCCAGGTTTGGACCCAAGTTATGGGTCAACAGGGTCCAATTTAAATATTTGAGTTAAATAACTATTTCTTTCAACTGTAATTAATGATGGAATGCAAGATAATTAGTGTAATTAATTATATTCTTTGCAACAATGTAAAGGTCATGCATGGTACATTATCTGAAATTCAACATCAACAATGCTTTACATCAGCTGATAGTAACAGCACGGTGGCACAGTGGGTAGCACTGCTGCCTCACATCGCCAGGGACCCAGGTTCGATTTCCGGCTTGGGTCATTGTCTGTGTGGAGTTTGTACTTGCCTCCTGTGCCTGCATGGGTTTCCTCCAGGTGCTCCGATTTCCTCCTACAGTCCAAAGATGTTTGGGTTAGGGGGATTGGCCATGCTAAATTGCCCCTTAGTGACAGGGGGACTAGCTAGGGTAAATGCATGGGGTTATGGGGAGAGGGTCTGGGTGGGATTGTGGTTGGTGCAGAGTCGATGGGTCGAGTGGCCTCCTTCTGCCCTGTAGATTCTAACTAAATTTTACCCAATATCTCCTTGGCCCTTTAATTTTGATTTTGCAGTTTGTAACTTGGGGGAATTCTGATAGTCCAAGGTAAATTTGTTCTAACCATAGCATAAAAATATTAATAGAATATCGTATTAATAGAACTAAAGTGAGGAACGAAGCTTTTAAAATTTATTTATTAGTGTCACAAGTAGGCTTACATTAACACTGCAATGAAGTTGCTGTGAAAATTCCCAAGTTGCCACATTCTGGCTCCTGTTCGGGTACAATGTGGGAGAATTTAGCATGGCCAATGCACCTAACCAGCACGTCTTTCGGACTGTTGGAGGAAACCGGAGCACCCAGAGGAAACCCATGCAGACACGGGGAGAACATGCAGACTCCGCACAGACAGTGACCCAAGTCGGGAATCGAACTCGGGTCTCTGGTGCTGTGAGGCAGCAGTGCTAACCACTTTTATTTCCTTTCTATTTCTAGCTTTTTCACCCTCCAGTATTTGATTCTTATATTGGTGCAGCAGAAGATTATTGGTGAATAACTGGTAAGTTATTCTACTTAAAATAAATTCTTTGTAAAACTAAGGTGTGACAAGGCAGCTTGGCCAAGTGTAATGTGCATCCTGCGGTATCTGGGAAGTTATGGATCTGTGGAGTCATCAGCAGCAAAGCATGAGCCCCAGGTTTTAGAACTCAAGCAGTGGCTGGAGTCACTCTGGTACATCTGTGAGGCAGAGAACTATGTGGATCAAGATCGAGAGGGCACAGATTTAAAGTAATTGGGAAAAGAAGCACAAGAGATATGAGATAAAAAATATTATTTGAGTGGTGCAGTGAGTAGTTAAGGTCTGGATCGCTCTGCCTGAGAGGAGGCAGATTCAATCGAAGCATTCAAGAGGGAATTAGACTGTCACCTGTAAAGGAAGAATTTGCAGGGTTACAGTGAGAAGGCGGGAGAATGTCCCGAAGCAAATTGCTCATTCGGAGAGCTGGTCCAAACGTAATGGGCCAAATGGCCTCCTCTGCGCTGTAACAATTCTGTGATTCTGTGGTTCCACCCTTCATCTGACTGATGCCTGGCCGAGAAGAGTTAGATCATGAGGACAGATTCCCTTGAGTAAGGAAATTAAGGCATGATCTGATTGAGTTATGAAGAGGATAGAAACTATTTCCTCTCATGTTGATGCCCAGAACAAGGACATCTAACATTGATATTAAAGCCAGGCCATTCAGAGGTGACATCAGGAAACATTTCTTCTCACAAAGGGGTAGTGGAAACCAGGAACTCTGTTGCTCAAAATACTGCTGAGACAGAGGTTCAATTGGGAATATGAAAACAGAGATTGGTAGATTTTTCTTCGGGAAGAGTATTGAGGGAGGGTGGATAGAGTTAGGATACATATTAGCCATGATTTAGTTGAATGGCAGAACAGACTTGAGGTACGAAATAATCAACTCCTAGTCAAGCAAGAAAACTACAGAAGGTTGTGAACGTAGCCCACTCTATCATGCAAACCAGCCTCCCATCAATTGACTTTGTCTGCACATCCTGCTGCCTCAGAAAAGTAGCCACCCCGGACATACTTTCTTCAACATTCGTCCATCGGGGAAAAAGATACAAAATTCTGAGAACATGTACCAACTGACTCAAGAACAATATCATCCCTGCTGCCATCAGACTTTTGAATGAACATTTTATATATTAAGCTAATCTTTCTTTCGCTTAACCCTATCTGCAACAGCAACACTATATTCTGCACCCACTCCTTTCCTTCTCCCCTATGTATTCTATGAACCATATGTTTTGTTTGTACAGCGCACAAGAAACAATACTTTTCACTGAATATCAATAAATGCGACAGCAATAAATCAAATCAAATCCTATAATCCTAACAGTACAGAAGGAGGTCGTTGTGCACATCAAGTCTGCACTGACCACAATCCCACCAGGCCATATTCCCACAACCCCAAGCATTTACCCTGCTCATCCCCCTGACACGAGGGTCAACTTAGCATGGTCAATCAACCTAACCCGCACATCTTTGGACTGTGGGAGTAAACCAGAGCACCTGGAGGAAAAACACACAGGGAGAATGTGCAAACTCCACACATACAGTGACCTGACGCCGGAATTGAACCTGAGACCCTGGTGCTGTGAGGCAGCAGTGCTAACCACTGTGCCGCCCCAGTTCTCAAGCCCTGGAGTGGAACTTGATCCCAGTACCTTCTAACTCATTGGTAACAGCGCTACCAACTGAACCATGGCTAATACGGTAGCACGATGGTTAGCACTGCTGCTTCACAGCTCCAGGGACCTGGGTTCAATTCCCAGCTTGGGTCACTGTCTGTGTGGAGTTTGCACATTCTCCCCATGACTGTGTGTTTTTCCTCCGGGTGCTCCGGTTTCCTCCCACAGTCCAAAGATGTGCGGGTTAGGTTGATTGGCCAGGTTAAAAAAAAATTGCCCCTTCGAGTCCTGAGATGCGTAGGTTAGAGGAATTAGCGGGTAAATGTGTGGGGGTAGGGCCTGGGTGGGATTGCGGTCGGTGCAGACTCGATGGGCCGAATGGCCTCCTTCTGCACTGTAGGGTTTCTATGATTTCTATGACACATAATCCGATCAACCATTTTAGACCTTTGTAGCATTTGTGTCCCCACCACATTGGGATTCTTTTCCTATATCATTCTACTTTGTTACACTACTCCTATCCACAAAAACGTCTTCAGAAACAACTGTGAAGGATCCTGGCATATGTCTAATTTTAATTTAATTAATGAGAAATTCTATACATTTTCTTTTTTAAGTGAACCGGCATGCTTGGCTCAGGCACTGAAGCTTAAAAGTGAAGTCAGGGCTGTGATATTTGCCTTGGCTCCAGAACCAGTTGGCCTATCTGGAATTTGTATACTAAATTGGCCTTGCTAAGAGTAATAGAGGAACAAAGTAATTCATTTCTGAGCCATAAGCAGAGAATATACAAACTGTCTAGATCTAAACATAGTTAAACCAAAGTTTGTTTGGTTAGATCTGGCTGTATTGAAGTTGTTTATATCTGTAAGTTTATTTTGTCTCTGGTCAGTAACTTCAAGAAGGAATTCAAACTGGAGCTGTTTTGTCCGTCCCAATCTCTGTAATCCTCTTAACCTCCACAGAACTGCGTGCTTCCCCAAATCTGAATTTTAAGCATCCCAGACTTCCCATAGAACGATAGGCGACTCTACCTTTAGCTGCCCTGGCCTCAAGCTCTGCAATTCTTTCCTTACACCTCTCCATCTTTCCACCTCTCTCTCCTCCTTTAAGACCATCTTAAAAACCCAGCTCTTTAACCAAGCTTTTGGCCACCTCTCTTATTACCTCTTTTGCTTGGTGTCAATTTTTGACTGAGTTGCCACCCTTGCAGCACTGTTTCACAATTGTAAAGGTGCCATATTAATCCATGGTGTTGTTGTGTCATGATATGGAGATGCCGGCGTTGGACTGGGGTAAACACAGTAATAAGTTTAACAACACCAGGTTAAAGTCCAATGTTGGACTTCAACCTGGTGTTGTTAAACTTCTTACGTTGTTGTGTCAGCCATGGTTCAGTTGATAGCGCTGTTACCAATGGGTTAGAAGGTACTGGGATCAAGTTCCACTCCAGGGCTTGAGTACTGGGGTGGCATGGTGGCACAGTGGTTAGCACTGCTGCCTCATAGTGCCAGGGACCTGGGTTCAATTCCCAGCTTGGGTGACTTTCTGTGTGGAGTTTGTACATTCTCCCCGTGTCTGTGTGGGTTTCCTCTGGGTGCTTTGGTTTCCTCCCACAGTCCAAAGATGTGCGGGTTAGGTGGAATGACCATGTTAAATTGCCCCTTAGTGTCAGGGGGACTAGCTGGGGTAAATGCATCGGGTTATGGGAATAGGCACTGGGTGGGATTGTGGTCGGTGCAGACTCGATGGGCCAAATGGCCTTCTTCTACACTGTAGGATTAAAATGATTCCAGGACAAAGATCAAGTCTGACGCTCCTGTGCATTACTAAGGGAATGCTGCACTGTTGCCACTTTCCCTAAAAATGGCAACACCGGTGGCCAAGGTGACCAAGAAGGCATATGGCATGTTTGCCGTTCTTTCTGGTTGTATCACAGCTTGGTTTGGCTCCTGCTCTGCACAAGACTGCAAGGAACTACAAAGGTCATGAATGTAGCCCAATCCCTCTCATCCATTGACTCTGTCTATACTTCCCACTGCCTCGGCAAAACAGCCAGCATAATTAAGGACCTCCGCACCGCGGTCATTCTCTCTTCCACCTTCTTCCTTCAGGAAAAAGATACAAAAGTCTGAGGTCACGTACCAACCGACTCAAGAACAACTTCTTCCCTGCTGCTGTCAGACTTTTGAATGGACTTACCTTGCATTAAGTTGATCTTTCTCTACACTCTAGCTATGACTGTAATAGTATATTCTGCACTCTCTCATTTTCTTCTCTATGAACAGTATGATTTGCCTGTATAGCGCGCAAGAAACAATACTTTTCACTGTATGTTAATACATGTGACAATAATATATCATATCAAAATCATCAGCTGGGGTATTGGGTACAAGGTTGAGAAATCATGTTGCAGCTATATAAAACCTAGGTTAGGCTGCATTTGGAGTATTGTGCACCGTTCTGGTTACCAAACTACCAGAAGCACGTATAAGCTTTGGAGAGAATACAATAAAGGTTCACCAGGATGTTACCTGTCTTAAGGGTGTTGGCTATGAGGAGAGGTTGAATAAACTAGGATTGTTCTCACTGGAAAGACAGAGGTTGAGGGGAGACCTGATAGAGGTCTACAAAATTATGAGAGGCAGAGACAGGGTGGATAGTCAGAGGCTTTTTCCCAGGGTGGAATTATCAATTACAAAGGGGCACAAGTTCAAGATGAGAGAGGAGCAAGTTTAAGGGAGATGTGAGGGGGAAGTTTTTCACACAGATAGTGATGGGTGCCTGGAATATGCTGCCAGAGGAGGTGGTGGAAGCAGGCACATTAGCAACATTTAAGAGGCATCTGGATGGGTACGTGAATAGGGAGGGAATAGAGGGACACAGTCCGAGTAAGGGCAGAAGATTTTTTTTTAGTTTAGTTAGGACATCATGATCAGCATGGGCTTGGAGGGCCGAAGAGCCTGTTCCTGCGATGTACTTTTCTTTGTTCTTTGTTGGGGTGCTGTCTCTCTGGATAAGACATAAATCTAAGACCCTTATATCGACGCTATTTTGAAGAGTTGGGGAGTTATCCCCCATGTTTTGGAAAATACCTATCACTCAGTCAGACATCACAAAATCAGATTATCTGCTCACTATTTCATTTTTCTTTGTGAGATTTTGCATTGTGCAACATGGCATATCCTACATTTTCTGTTGGTTATTCTTTCACAAATTGTGGGTGTTTCTGGCAGAGCCAGAATTGATTGTCCCTTAGAAGGCGTGGTTTTCTAGACCATTTCAGAGGGCAGCTAAGAGTTAACCATACTGTGATGCATTATGTTGGCCAGACCTCATAAGGGTGGCAGATTTCCTACCCTAAAGGACACTTGTGAACCACAACAACCGGTGATGGTTTCATGATCACTCTTACTATCGCAATTTTAGATGAATTAATTGACCTTAAATTCTACCAGCCGTCATGGTGGGATTTGAACCCAAGACCTCGATCATTGGCCGAGGCCCCCGGAATTTTAAATCCAGTGATGTCATCAGTATTGCAGCTCCCTAACAACATTACAACATTTACTACACTTCAAAGGTATTTCTTTGTCAAGCATTTTGAGACGGTCACTGGTCATGCAAACCTTCCGTTCATTCATTGGAATATTTGTTCTGAGCACAACACTCCAGGAAGGACGTGAATTCATTGGCAAGTTGTGACTATTCTCCTTGGAGAGGAGAAGGCTAAGAGAAGATTTGATAGAGGTGTCTAGAATCATGAAGGGGCTGGACAGAGTAGATAGGGAGAAACTGGTCCCTTTCATAAAATGATCGAGAACGTGAGGACACAAAATTATAGAAGCTCTACAGTGCAGAAGGAGGCCATTTGGCCCATCGAGTCTGCATCGACTCTCTGAAAGAGCATCTTAACCAGGCATCTTAACCCTATCCCCACAACCTCACCCTTTTCCCCACTAATCCCCCTTACCCACACATCTTGGGACACTCAGGGGCAATTTAGCATGGCCAATCCACCTAACGTGCAAATCCTTGGACTGTGGGAAGAAACACTGGAGCACCAAGAGGAAATATGCAGTCATGGGAACAAGATGCAAATTCCACACAGTCACCCAAGGCCAGAACTGAACCCGGGTCCCCTGCACTGTGAGGCAGCAATGTTAACCACTTTGCCACCATGTCGCCCCAGTGGTAAAATGATTGCAAAAGAAGCAAATGCAATGGTAGGAAAAACATTTTCACACAGTGAGTGATTGTGGTCTGGAACCCACTACCTGGAATCTGTGGTAGGGAGACAGGTTCAATTGAGCCATTCAAGAGGAGGTTAGATGATTATTTGAGTTGAAACAATGTGCAGGTACGGGGAAAAGACAGGAGAATGGCACCAAGCCATAATGCTCATTGGTGAAATGGTGCAGCCAAAAAGGCCAAATGGCCTTCCTCTACACTGTAACAATTCTGTGATCCTATGATGTCTAAACAGTACTCTTCTGTGGAATTTCACACATGCTGTTGTCAAGGCTTACTCCCAAATAGAGGCACAATAAACTTCCAGAATCTCTGAATATAGGGCTTGCATGTCAGAGAGGAGGGTTACCAAGACTGGATATCTACACAGAAGTGCTAAAGACTGCTACCTTCTATTGTAAATCAGTGGTTTTTGACCATGTGATCATACTTACTAAGAAAGGTCATTATTTGCCTTCCACTGTGTATCAATGCCCATTCATCATGTGATTCAAGTTGCCCTTTGGTTTGAAATAAACTTAATATGGTCAGAAGCCCTTTCGAACTAACTTAGAAGACATTTTTATCAGCTAAACCAGTTACAACATTATTGGCAACCAGCCAGATGAGGCAAATAAAGAGCCTTGATTGCGAGACAATTAAAAAAATAAACAATTAATCAACAAATGTATTAATAAGGCTGGTAATATAACCTGGAATGCAAAGTGTGTAATGTTTTATGTTTTATTATTATACATAATTAACACTGGATTTTAAGTACAATAGTCATAAATTATGAGAATTGAAATATGTTGTCTTCCCAGCGGGCAGTCTGGGGAGATCAGATGGAGTTATTGAGACCTTTTTTGGCCTGACTGAATTAATTTTTTCATTAATAGGGCTTTATTCAAGCAGTTTTAATTATAAATCACCAGACAATTAAGTTAACCAAATATAGGTGGCGCGGTGGCACAGTGATTAGCACTGCTGCCTCGCAGCGTCAGGGGCCCAATTCAATGCCTGGCTTGGGTCACTGTCTGTGCGGAGTCTGCACATTCTCCCCGTGTCTGCATGGGTTTCCTCCGGGTGCTCCGGTTTTCTCCCACAGTCCAAAAGATGTGCTAGTTAGGTGAATTGGCCATGGTAAATTTTCCCTCCATGTACCCGAACAGGCGCCAGAGTTTGGCGACTAGTGGAGTTTCACAGTAACTTCATTGCAGTGTTAATGTAAGCCTATTTTGATTTGATTTATTATTGTCACATGTATTAATATACAGTGAAAAGTATTATTTCTTGCGCGCTATACATACAAAGCATACCGTAGATAGCGAAGGAAAGGAGAGAGTGCAGAATGTAGTGCTAAGGCTTGGCTAAGGTGTAGAGAAAGATCAACCTAATGTGAGGTAGGTCCTTTCAAAAGTCTGATGGCAGGAGGGAAGAAGATTTGGTCGGTACGTATCCTCAGACTTTTGTATCTTTTTCCTGATGGAAGAAGGTGGAAGAGAATATGTCCGGGGTGCGTGGGGTCCTTAGTTATGCTGGCTGCTTTTCCGAGACAGTGGAAAGTGTAGACAGAGTCAATGGGTGGGAGGCTGGTTTGAGTGATGGACTGGGTTTCGTTCACGACGCTTTGTAGTTTATTGTGGTCTTGGACAGAGCAGGAGCCGTACCAAGCTGTGATACAACCAGAAAGAATGCTTTCGATAGAAAGCACCTGTAAACGTTGGTGAGAGTTGGAACGGACATGCAAAATTTCCTTAATCTTCTGAGAAAGTAGAGGTACTGGTGGGTTTTCTTAACTGTAGCATTGGCATGGAGGGATCAGAACAGGTTGTTGGTGATCTGGACAGCTAAAAATTTGAAGCTCTCGACCATTTCCACTTCATCCCTGTTGATGTGGACAGGGTCATGTGACACTCCTGATACTAATAAATAAACTTAAATAAACCTTTATTGTTTGAGACTTAGGTTAATTCAAGGTAAGAGACATATCTTAAGAGAAGCCATTTGCTGGAATTTTACTGCCCCACCCGCTACAGGAACCAGAGCAGGCGAGGGGCGGATAATGGGAAGGTCCAATGACTTTGGTTGGGATTTTATGGTTTTGGGACAAGCAAGGCCATAAAATCCCATCCATTGTCTTAAGGTTAGAACATCATGCACCAATTACTGAAATTGAATGGGGCTATCAAACAAATTATAGACCAATTGGCAATTTCCAACAACTTGGCTGAAGACAGCTTACAAAATCTTTTCTGTAGAAAATAAAGCATTTGAGAAGCTACGTTTGTCAACATGTTATCCATGTTTTGAGTTTATCAATTTATTTCTTGCCCTGATCAACTGAGAGAGTTGTGCAGAGTCTTTTTGAAATGCTGACATTAAGCTTTCTCCTCTCACTGTTAATTACTGTTTACACTTTGCTTTTTATCTTTCTGTCTTGTTAACATTCTCCCTTTTCGTGGTGAGTAAGCCTTTGGAATTTACCACTTAAGTTATTCATTCATACCAGATGGTTAAGTCTTGTAGAACCTGATTTGATTAACAGTTGGGGAATTGGGGAAACCTGAACCCCATAACTCAAACTTAGAGGGTGAGTGGATGAATAAATAATACTCCTTATGTAAACCCATGAAAGTCTGCTGCTGGTGACTTTTAAATTGTCTGCACGCTAAAATGGGTTTGAGACTACACATCAGACTTATCAAAATTTACTGTCACTGATTATAGACAGAAGGGAAAGGGAATTGAGGGTCTCCATCTATCTGTCTCCGCTGTCTGTAACACTACAACAACAGCTCAAAAATAAAGCAACAAAGTGCTAACTGTTCTTGGTAGCAGTCTATTCTTTAATGCAAAACTGAAATAATGCACATTATCTCTCAGTTGCAGCATTCTAAAAATTGGATTCTTGTAGGTCTTCATTCCTTCATCTTTGCCTGAATGTCCCAACCATTGGCCAAGGCACCCTGTGCTTTTGGAAATCAGGGGCAGGATTTTCCAATGTCCCCTCACCCACCGCCCATTCCACATCCGCTCCCCTGCCCCCCACCCCCTTGTGGCAGGAGATATAAGTCGCCATTTTGCCATTGGCTGGGAAACAGCGTTTTGCATTGTTAACCAGCTGCACCACGGGGTGTCATAATTGGCAGGGCCAGAAGATCACGCCGGCAGGAAGGGCAGGTAATTTCAGCCTTGGGTGTCCAAAATTGTCCTTCCCAGAGCAATAACATTCTTAACCACATGGTAAATGTCCTTGAAATACATCCCATTGTCGTTGGTAAGAATTTTACCTTGACTGGGTACACATGTAGTTTAAACATTCTGACAGTCGGCATTCAATTGCCCTACTGGGAAAATGTAGTGCAATCCCTTTAGGGCAGCAGGGTGGCACAGTGGTTAGCATGCTGTCTCATAGTGCCAGGGATCCAGGTTTGATTCCGGCCTTCGGTGACTGTCTGTGTGAAGTTTGCACATTCTCCCGGCGTCTGCGTGGGTTTCCTCTGGGTGCTCCGATTCCCTCCCACAGTCCAAAAGGTACGTGGGTTAGGTTGATTGGCCATGCTAACTTGCCACTTAGTGTCTAAAGGTGTGTGGGTTAGGTGGATTAGCCATGGTAAATTTATGGAGTTACAGGGATAGGGGGAGGGGAAGGTTTAGGAGGGATGCTCTTTTGGAGAGTCGGTGCAGACTCAATGGACCGGATGGCTTCTTTCTGAACTGTTGGGATTCTATGGTAATTCTAAGCACATTCAAATCAATTTCACTTCCATGTTTTGCCTCTGCCTTGTCTGTGAATGCTTTCTATATCTTTTACCAATGCATATGGCCTTAATCACAGTCAAGTCATTGCTTCCTTTGAGATCACTTTTCGCTCTGTTGTTGAACATTTGTTTTAGTATGATAGCACTTTGATTTATTATTGTCACATGTCTTTGGACACAGTGAAAAGTATTGTTCCATGCGTGTTATACAGACAAAGCATACTGTTCATAGAGTACATAGGGGAGAAGGAAAGGAGAGTGTGCAGAATGTAGTGTTACAGTCACAGCTGGGTGGAGTAAAATCAGCTTAATATAATTTGTCCTTTGGCAGCACCCTGCTGTTGTTTTTTTCCTTCTTGCCTCTGTTGTGTAATCATCAATGGAACTGAAAATTGATAAGTCGAGTCAGATAGGGATATTCAAAAAGCAAATATATCACCATTGATTAAAGGAATGCTGTTGCCGGGTCAGGTCAGAAGACAGAATATGTGCATTGAAGGATATCATCAGTGCGGGTCAGGTGCATTGGCCACGTTAAATTGTCTCTTAATGTCCCAGGATGTGTAGGTTAGAGGGATTAGCAGAGACAATACGTGGGGTTATGGGGATAGGGCCTAGGATTGTTGTCAGTACAGACTCGATGGGCTGAATGGCCTCCTTCTGCACTGTACGATTTCTATGGCTTTCTATCAGTTGATTCCTTCTGCCTTTACAAATCAATGGCCAGAATTTTACCGTCCCGCCTGCCACAGGGATCGGAGCGGGCGAGGGGCAGACCATGGAAAAGTCCGTTGACCTCGGGCAGGATTGTACGCTTTCGGGACGACCAAGGCCATAAAATCCCGCCCCATAGCTCTATAACCGCTGGCAAAACCGTTTAATTAGAAGATTACGATCGACAAAAAAATAGACTTGCTTGGCCCTTGCAATTGGATGTTAGCAAATTTTCACACAATAAAAACTTGTTTCGATTTTGCATTTCATCCCTAACCTGTCCCAGTGGAAACCATGCTACTTCATCGCGAGAAAACAGACTTTCAAACCAGGAAATATAAATAGATTTGACAGAGGTATAGGTCAACAGTGACTGCAGATGGTGCTAACTTTTTTTTTTAAGAAACACATCCAGTTCCCTTTGAAGAATGCGTTCTTAAGTATTCAGTTACCTTTTCAAAACCTAGATTGTGTTTAAAGCCTTACACGCACCAGATGCACTTTATACACAGGAATGTCAAACACAGGAAAGTGGTGTCTATCTCCTCAATAATGTCAATGACTGGAGAAAAAAGACCAACGGCAGAAGCAGCTGTGGCAATAAAGGGGGTTATGTAAATATAAACACCACATTCATAATATAAGATTGTTTAAGTCCGATACAGGATACTGTCAATGTACACCAACTGACCACAGCAACACGGTGAGAAAATTAACTCCTTTCTACCTTTCAAAGGATGTAACACCTCTGATAAAATATTTAAAATTGCTCGTGTTGCCTGCTCATGTCAAATTTTACTTGTGTGTCAGCTGTGGTTTACATGGTAATACTTTTGCCACTGAATCTCAAGGTTCAAATCCCTCCCTCCCTCCCCTCCAGGGCTTGTGCCCAAAAATCAAAGCTGACACTCCAGTGCAGTTCCAGGGAAGTGCTGCAGCGTCCTGGGTGCTGTCTTTTGAATGAATTGCATAACATCCCATGACAATATTTTGAATAACGTTGGCACGGTGGCACAGTGGTTAGCACTGCTGTCTCACAGTGCGAGGGACCCGGGTTCGATTCCGGCCTCGGGTCGCTGTCTGTGTGGAGTTTGCAAGTTCTCCCCGTGTCTGCGTGGGTTTCCTCCAGTCTCCTCCCACAGTCCCGAAAGATGCGCTGGTTAGGTGGATTGGCCATGCTGAATTGCCCCTTAGTCTCCCAAGATGTGTAGGTGAGGAGGATTAATGGGGTAAAAACTTGGGGTTATGGGAACAGGGGCTGAGTAAGATGCTTTGTCATACAACTGGGAAGCAAAGATTGACTGAAAGTCTGGCTTCAACAGTTGCTGGTGCAGACTCGATGAGTCGAATGGCCTCCTTCTGCACTGTAGGGATTCTATGATGCCAACACCCTAATTTCAAAAACAGAAAATGCTGGAAAATCTCAGCAGGTCTCAAAGCAACTGTGGAACTCTGACGAAGTGTCATCCAGACTCGAAACGTTGGCAGATGTTGTCAGATAGCGGATTCAAGCATTCACAGTATTTTGCTTTTATCCGAGGGATTACCATTGGATCAGTCCTATAAATACAGTGGCTGCAAGAGCAGGTCTCAGACTAGGAATCTTGCGGTGAGTGACTCAATCCTAACTCCCCAAAGCCTGTTCACCATCTGCTTGGCACAAGTTAGGAGTGTGATGGAATGCTCTCCACTTGCCTGGGTGAGTGCAGCTCCAACAACACTCAGGAAGCTTGACACCATCCAGGACAAAGCAGCCCGCTTGATTGGAATCCCATCCATAACCATTCGCCCCCTCCACCGCTAATGCACAGTAGCAGATGTGTGTTCCATCTACAAGATGCACTGCAGCAACTCACCAAGGCTCCTTCTGCAGCCCCTCCCAAACCCACAAACCTTACCACCTAGAAGGACAAGGGCAACAGATGCATGGGAATACCACCACCTCCGAGTTCCCATCCAAACCACTTACCACCCTGACTTGGAAATAAATCACCGTTCTTTCTCTGAAACTGGGTCAAAATCCTGGAACTCACTTCCTAACAGCACTGTGGGTGTACCTACACCACATGGACTGCAGCAGTTCAAGAATGCGGCTCACCACCACTTTCTCAAGGAAAATCAGGGATGGGTGTTAAAAATGCTGGCCTACCCAGCAATGCCCACTTCCGGTGTCCCGGCCAATAAGATTTATCCCTCAATCAACATCCCGGAGACAAAACAGGATCTGTTTGTTGTTGTTTTAATGGGAGCTCTCCAGGCCACAACTTGAATGCTGTGTTTGCTAGACCAAAATTATGACCGTACTTCAAAATACTCCGTCAGTTGTAAAACACTGAGATGCCTGGTGGTTGTGAAGTGTGCAATGTAAATTAGTTATTTTCCTTTTGCAACATTCAGCATGAACATACTTAGCTGTACTCAAAATATCTTCAGTACTTCAGTTTATTTATTAGTGCCACATGTCGACTTACATTAACACTGCAATGAAGTTATTGTGAAAATTTCCTAGTCGTCACACTCCAGCACCTGTTCGGGTACACTGAGGGGGAATCTAGCATGGCCAATGCACCTAACCAGCACATCTTTCGGACTGTGCGAGGAAACCGGAGCACCCGGAGAAACTCACGCAGACACGGGGAGAACATGCAGACTCCGTACAGACAGTGACCCAAGGCTGGTATTGAACCCGGGTCCCTAGCACTGTGAGGCAGCAGTGCTAACCACTATGCCACCATGCCACCCATGACTTGCACAATCCTTTAAAATTGATTCAATGTGAAGCATTGTGCGATGGAATGTGTGCTCTATAAATGCAAAATCCTTCATTTCTAGGTTTCCAACCAATGTGCAACAAGCGAATCGTATTGCAAATAATTAAAATATGTCATTCGCAGAATTAAATTGGCTGCTGGATTAACTAGGAAAAGGGTCAACATTTAAGATGTGATATCCATTAAAAAATAAAGTAAATTCTCAGTCTGATACAGAGCGAAGCTCAAGTGCCTGTTGTTACCCATGGCACAGATGTAAAGGAGATAGTAATAGTAACCTGTTTCACTTAAGGTTTCACACTGATTAACCTAGTGACCTTCTCGTGCCTGTGGTTCTCTCTGGGATTAGTTTGTGTATCTGGTCACTTCTAGTTATCTGATTGGGCATTCTTGCTGCTGTATAACTTCGGTTATATTGTGAATGTTCAAAACCTTATCACCCAGTAGAGTTTCTGCTGAAATAGCGATACTGGTTGGGATAACTCCCGGCTGGGCAACTTGAAGATGACGGGACCAGTGGCAGAGAACAGATAAACAAGGTAGCAACGCTGTCACTGAGCTGGGGATTATCCCAACATCTGCTGCTTCTGATAACCAGAGCTGCCCTACACTAATCTTACTAATTGTCATGTAAACATGGCCAACCACAGACAGCAATCCCGGGACAGTGCTCTGCAATGCCAGACTCCCGGCATCAACTTCAGGGGCACATAGCAACAGCACAGGCTCTGAAAGGGAAAAAACAGGAGGCTGCGGGTTGGAACTATGTTACTTTACTCAATTTGTGGAACTCACTGGGGAGACCGTTTATGGTCAGAATCATACATTGCCCGGTGTGGTGAACCATAGTTGGTTACCACTATGAGTACTGAACCATAGATGGTCAGCACTATGGGTATTTGTAGATATGTTACTGTTGTCACTGTTGGGGTTAGGGTTGGGGCTGTTCTACCTGTTGATATTGTTCTGTGGTACACTCCAGTTGGCTCCGCCTACCTGGAGGAGTATAAAGGTCACTGCACTGCCTGGTGACCCTTTAGTCTGGGATTGTATTGTACATAGTGTGCTCCATTCTTGTCAGTAATAAAAGCCTTTATTTCCCGGGTACGATCCAGCCTCCCGAGTGATTTAATCGCGCATCACCCGGATCCTCGCCTGACCCCGGAAGCATATGAAATCATACAAGAAGTCATTGGGCATGCATACCTGCATGCTCAGGCAACACTTCGGTGGGTTTCCTTCCACAGTCCAAAGATATGCGGGCTAGGTGGATTGGCCGTGCTAAATTGTCCCTTAGTATCCAAGGGTGTGTAGGCTAGATGGCTGTGTTAGATGGTAAATGTATGGAGTTGTGGGGGAGAGGGCTTGGGTAAAATACTCTGTCAGAGAGTCGGTGTAGACACGATAGCCTCTTCTGCACTGTAGGAATTCTATGATTCTATCATCTGATGTTTATCCATCGCTATTTATCTTTGGTGGGTCCACAGCTCCTGGAGACAGCATCACAGAGGCTGTCCCCCTGAGGGAGTACAATAGAAATGCGAGCCAGCACGCTCCCGGGCAGTGCCCAGCCTTTCACAGATTGCATTTCATGCCTGGATGACTGTTAATTGGCACTCCTACATGAAATTGCTCTCTGCGGCCGACCTTGGCAGGGAACGCATTTCACACCCACTTCCCGACCAAACTAGTGCTTGTCTTGAGATGGGAGTTTAAGTTTAAGTTTATTTTGTTCATGTCACAAGTAGGCTTACATTAACACTGCAATGAAGTTACTGTGAAAATCCCCGAGTCGCCACAGTCCGGCGCCTGTTCGGGTACACTGAAGGAGAATTTAGCATGGTCAATGCACCTAACCAGCAGGTCTTTCGGGGTGTGGGAGGAAACCAGAGCACCCGGAGGAAACCCACGCAGATACGGAGAGAAGGTGCAGACTACGCAGACAGTGACCCAAGCCGGGAATCGAACACAGGTCCCTGGTGCTGTGAGGCAGCAGTGCTAACCACTGTGTCACGAGTTGCACCCGCAAGCAGGAGATCTGGCGGAAGCCCCATGTTGGGGAGAGCTCACTGTATTAGTTAGCAACATTGAGCCTCCCCCCCGGGGTTAAGGGACCCTGAGGGTGGTAATCTTTGGGGCAGAACGGTGGCACAGTGGTTCGCACTGCTGCCTCGGGTTCAATTCCCACCTCGGGTCACTGTGTGTGTGGGGTTTCATGCGGGTGCTCTGGTTTCCTCCCACAGTCCAAAGATGTGCAGATTAAGTGGATTGGCCATGCTAAATTTCCCCTTAGTGTCAGGGGGATGAGCAGGGCAAATATGTGCATTTACGGGAATCGGGCCTGGGCGGGATTGTGCTCGTTAGAAACATGGTGGGCCGAATATCCTCCTTTTGTACTGTAGGGATTCTATGATTCTATGAACCCCACACAATTACCACAGCCTGTTTATCTAACCTGCCTAGTGGGCCCAATTTTACCATTAAGTTGGGCCCGTTTTCGGGTGTGAAAACTTGGTAAAGTCGGGAGTGAGGTGAGTAGCGTGATCCACACCTGCCTCCCCGCTGGTTCACCCATTACCAAGGCCCGAAAATGGCCGCGATCAGGACTGCACCCAAAACGGGCGTGATGCCCTTAAAAATGTATTTGCATGCATTTAAGTTGACTTAATGGGCTGCACGCCCAACCTTACAAGCACGTCCCCCTTTACCACCACGTTCGCCCATTCGGATTTGACGCGAAACAGACAAGCTCCACAAAAGTCCGATTCGGCGCTCCAGGAGGTAAGTGCTGAGTGTCTGACGGCTCTCTGCTTGAGATCAGTGAGAGGGAAGGGGGGATCCACTGCCACTCTGCCTGAGATCAGTGAGAGGGAATGGGGGATCCGCTGCCACTCTGCCTGAGATCAGTGAGAGGGAATGGGGGGTCTGCTGCCACTCTGCCTGAGATCAGTGAGAGGGAATGGGGGGTCCGCTGCCACTCTGCCTGAGATCAATGGGGGAGGGGGGAAGGGGGGAAGGGGTCCGTGATCGGTCTGAGTGGGAGGGTGGGGGACAAAGGGGCCAGTAATGTTGTGGGGGTGGGGCAATGTCTGTGGGGGCCAGGGGGAGGCATTACCCGGCCCAGGAGGGATGTGGCAGGGGAGCCGCATTCTGTCTTTTCTTTTTCTGCGCATGCGCGGTTGGAGGCGCCGATCAGAGCTGCAGGGTTTCTGGAAAATTAAGCCCCGCCCATAGGCTTCTGCAGCGCGATTCAGAATTGCTGATATTTTTCAGGCAGAGTGCGTTTGGGGGGGGCGGGGGGGGGGGGGGGGGGGGGGCTGAGAATGGGTCTAAAAGTCGGATCTGAAATACTCCCAGTTTCAAGTCCGCCCAGCACTTCGAATCAAAATGGTAAAATAGGGCCCTGTGGACCCATTGGTTACAATATTCTAAAATTCCCTGAACACATATAAGGTTCCAATGGATTAGAAAAATGTTAATGTAATACCCTTTTTCAAAAAGGGAGGGAGGCAAAAGATGGTTTAACATCTGTTGTTGGGAAAATGTTAGAATCAATTATCAAGGCAGCAATATCAGGACATGTGGAAAGTCAAAACGCTATCCATCAGAGTCAGCATGGTTTTATGAAGGGCAAATCATGTTTGACTAATTTGCTAGAGTTTTTCGAAGATGTGACAAGCAAAGTGGATAATGAGGATCCTGTAGATGTAGTTATCAAATTCCAGAAGGCATTTGATAAGTTGCCACACAAAAGGTTAATTCACAAGGTTAGATCACATGGGATTAGGGTAATTAATAGCTTGGATAGGTGACTGGCTGATGGACAGAAGACAGAGAGTCAGGATAAATGTTTTTTTTTCTGGATGACAAGGAGTAACTAGTGGGGTGCCACAGGGTTCGGTCCTTAGGCCCCAGCTATTTACAATCTATATTAATGACTTGCATACAGGGATAGAAGGCTCTATAGCCAAATTTGCAGATGACACAAAAATAGGCAGGACAGTAAGTTGGAAATAAGAACCTTACAAATGGATATAGATAGGTTATGAGAGTGGGCCAAAGTGTGGCAGATGGAGTTTAATGTGGAGAAGTGTGAGGTCATGCATTTTGGTCACAAAAATGGGAAGGTGGCTTATTATCCAAATGGGGAGAGACTTCGAGGTGCTCCAGTGCAGAAGGGACCTGAGCGTCCTCGTTCATGAGTCACAGAAAGCTAGCATGCAGGCACAGCAGATAAGAAAGAAAGCAAATGGAATGTTGGAATTAATAGCTAAAGAGTAGAATATAAAGGTAAGGAAATATTGCTGCAACTATACAAGGCATTGGTGAGGCTGCACCTGGAGTATTGTGCATAGTTTTGGTCCCCGTATTTGAGGAAAGATGTAGTGGCATTGGAGGCAGTTCAGAGGAGGTTCAAAAGATTGATTCCAGAGATGAGGGGTTTGTCGTATGAAGAGAGATTGAACAGTTTAGGCCGATACTCTCTGGAATTCAGAAGAATGAGGGGAGATCAAATTAAGGTATACAAGATGATGAAAGGTATGGATAAAGTAGACGTGGAGCGGATGCTTCCTCTTATGGGACATTCTAGGATGAGAGGTCATAGTCTTCGGATAAGGGGTAGCAAATTTAAAACAGAGTTGAGGGGAAACTACTTCTCCCAAAGGGTTGTAAATCTGTGAAATTTGCTACTCCAAAGTGCGGTGGATGCTGGGACAGTGAGTAAATTTAAGGAGGAGTCAGACAGATTTTTAATTGGTAATGGGTTGAAGGGTTATGGGGAGAAGGCAGGAAAATGGGGATGAGGAGCATATCAGCCATGATCGAATGGTGGAGCGGACTCGATGGGCCGAATGGCCTAATTCTACTCCTACACCTTATGAACTTAAGAACTTATGACTCAGTTTGATTTTGGTGCACTTCAAATATTTTCTTTCTAAAGTGTGACACTGTTGTGGAAGAATATTTTATTTACCAACCAAAGAAAGATTTATCTGTATGTGGGTTGGGAATTCCTCAGAAACACTTTGCCGCACCACCAATGTGTACAAATTTGGGACTGCCAAATTCCTGAAAAGCCAAAGGATGTGTGGAAGAAGAATTTCCTGACCACACTGTATCGTGCTGCACGGGGCACTGGTTGACTCCAAGAGATGCTGGCGAAAGTTAAATATCAATGATTAAGCGGTTGGCCAGGATTCTGTTCACTATTTATTGTATCATAGTCGCTGAAACCACCTTAGAATTCAGAAAGGAATTCAGTTGTGAACCTATAATGTAGACTTCAAATTTTACTGATCAAAAATCTACCAAAACAGATACAATAGCCGAAATCTTATCACCGTTCACTCCAGCAGGATTTTCCCATCCCACTGCAGCGAACAGAGATTTGGCTGACTGCCAAATTCTCCGACCTTGCTCCAGTGAAAGTGTGACGTGAACGGGCGGTAAGATCCCACCCATAACGTTGCCTCATCCCTGGTGGTAATGGCTGAATGTATAATTATTAAAAACATTTACAAATTCCACAGACATCTGTGATGATAGTGTACCTTTCAGAAAGGTTTTTTGTTCAATCATGATTTCTGTAGTTCTCACAGCTTCAGTGATGTCATTGTTGCCGGGCTGACTACGATGAGTCCTTTTATTGCTACTTTTATTGCTAGGGCGGCACAGTGGCACAGTGGTTAGCATTGCTGTCTCACAGTGCCAGGGACCCCGGTTCAATTCCGGACTCGGGTTACTGTCTGTGTGGAGTTTGCACGTTCTCCCGGTGTCTGCGTGGGTTTCCTCCGGGTGCTCCAGTTTCCTCCCACACTCCAAAGATATGTGGGTTAGGTTGATTGGCCATGCTAAATTGACCATAGTGTCAAGGGATTAGCGGGGTAAATATGTGGGGTTACGGGAATAGGGCCTGGGTGGGATTGAGGTCGGTGCAGACTTCATGGGCCGAATGGCTTCCTTCTGCACTGTAGGGATTCTATGATTCTACTTCAATAGTTTAAGTGGAGGTTGTTTGTGTTTACTCTGAGATTACGATCCTGCATTGTTAGGAGAAAAAGTCATGTGTTTTTGGACAGGGTTTTTTTCTTTCCAATGAGTTTAAGGTTTCAGTTTTGAGAGTTCTGAGGCTGCAGTTTAGTTTTTAGTTTTAGCAGGGACATCAAGCAAGAAAGAAGTTCTCTCTCTCTGTCTCCCTGTTCTATTTGGAAATTCTGCTGGTTATCTCAAGGCAATGTTTTGCCTCCCAGAAAGAAAGTGCAGTCTTCGAAAGGCTCAGTTCCAGTCAAGTGAGATTTTAATCTATGCTGTGTTAAGCCTGTGAAAAGGGTTTTGTCTATGAAAGGTTTTGCTTTGCTTTAATCTTCAATTAAGGGTTAATACATTATTGTAGTTGTTTTATTTCTGTTTTTTTTCTTTGTAATTGATGAAAGGTATTGCTAATTTTCATTCTATGTATGTTAACTATATTCTTTAATAAAGTTTGTTTGATAAAAGCTCTCTAGTGGGTTGTTGAATCATACCTGAAGTGAAACATATCATGCTTTTCCTAGCTTATGGCTCGAGCGGTCTCCAAAAACACTTTTGGAGTTTCTAACCTGACCTATAACACATTTGAAAGGAATAACACATTTTCCTCACTGTACTGCTCCCAGTTGTCACAAAAGGAAATTGACAGAATGTCAGAGTGGGAAAGGTAAAGAGAAAAAAAAAGCTGGAGGAGGTTGCAGAGATACGTCAGAGCAAAATTGTGTTACGACTTGAAGATGAAAGCGAGACCTTTAAATTGAATGATTGGAGGATAGGGAAGCCATTTCAGGTAACAGTCATGAGCCAACAAATAAGCAAGACTTCGGACTGATTACCAAGTCCCCAAATGGATAAGTTGAGGTTGGTTCAAAGGATAAAATATAAATGTTTGGAAACATGAGCCCAACTTGCCTCAAACCCGCTTGTTTCCAGTTTAAACAGAAAATGGATCAGGGGCAGGCAACAAATCCACTCACAGGAGACAGATTTGGCATTTAAATACTATAATGAATCATTTTATCAGCAGTTCTATTTTAAATTGTTGGTGACTAGATTTCCCCAATAAGCAGGAAAGGCTGAACCCACAATATAAATGTTTTTATAGCATAGCTTGTAGGCCAAGAGGAGTTTCTTCTTGCCTAATAAACTGCCTAGTAACCACCCTCACTGTGACCTGTATGCTCCTCCCGCCTCTACACCACCATCGTCTCCTCTCCCCGCCACCCCCGAGCACAATTGTCTCTCCACACCGCAGAACCACTATCTGTTTCCCCATACCACCATCAGACTCTCATAACCACCATTCAACGCACTGCTCCAATCAACATCTGCTCCCTGGAACTGCCATTGGAGACCCTACACTTCACTCACCACCATTCAACCGCCCTGCCCACCATCGACCACAATCTGTTTATCCTTTCTGTCACCAATCACCCCATAATCATTGGACCTCCCACTCTTCCAATCAACATCAGGCGCGCACTAAGCAGTGTCTTCTCTTCCCCAACCATCATCAGACCTCTTTCATGATTGGCAACTTTCTCTCCACCCTCAATGATTGGCACAGCCTCAAATTAAGGGGGGGCCGGTTCAGAACAGAGTTGAGGGGGAACTTCTTCTCTCAGAGGGTGGTGAATCTCTGGAATTCTCTGCCCATTGAAGTGGTGGAGGCTTCCTCGTTGAATATGTTTAAATCACGGGTAGATAGTTTTCTGATCAATAAGGGAATTAGGGGATATGGGGAGCAGGCGGGTAAGTGGAACCGATTCGCTTCAGATCAGCCATGATCTTGTTGAATGGCGGGGCAGGCTCGAAGGGCCAGATGGCCTACTCCTGCTCCTATTTCTTATGTTCTTATGTTCTTATAAACGGGACCCCATCCTCCACAATCGAGATCATGTGTAGGATTCCTCACCATCCCCCCGCCCCGCCCCGCACTCCGCACCTACCATTAAAACTGCCTGCCCTTCTCGGTTGCGGCTGTATGCTGCAGGCTCCCCCATCTGACAGCTCTGTAAGTCAAGCTTCATTTGGGTAAGAAAAGCAATGGTATAGCATTTAAAGGAGACCTGTGCTTAAAAACCACAGCACATTCGGCAAACCCATTCTTCCGGATTTCCCCATCCTCAGAGCAGTGATACCACTGATCTATCCATTGCTGTTGGTGGAACTTGGCAGTGCACCAATGCTTTGCATTGCTGGTCATTGACTTCAGGAAGTAGAGAGAAGGAACCGCCCATTTCTGCATCAATGGAGATAGTTGAAAGCTTCAAGTTCAAAGAACAAAGAACAATACAGCACAGGAACAGGCCCTTCGGCCCTCCAAGCCCACGCCGCTCCCCGGTCCAGGATTGAATCCTGAATCCAGGATCCCCGCCCAATTTTCCAGCCTATCTACATCCTAATATCCTATCCACCGAGCTGTCCCTCACAGCTACGATGCTTTGTTCATTACAACCTATTAACTCACCCCCACCCCCCCATTCCAGACCATGTGATCTCCAGGGAGAGGCGAAAACCCAGAGTGAAAAACCCCAGGGCCAATATGGGGAAAAAAAATCTGGGAAATTCCTCTCCGACCCCCTGAGGCGATCGAAACGAGTCCAGGAGATCACAATGGCCCCGATCGGAAAATGCTTCCCAACCCTAGTCATTTCCACTTCCACGAACACCATATGAATTCCCTGCCCCCGAGACAGGTTCCCAACTATCCGCAGTCTCGCTCTGTACTGGCACCAGCAAGATGATCATAGAATGAAGCCTTGAAACGAGAAACAAGGAACAATTAGCCCGCGCCGCTCCCTGGTCCAAACTAGACCACTCTTTTGTATCCCTCCATTCCCACTCCGTTCATATAGCTGTCTAGATAAGTCTTAAACGTTCCCAGTGTGTCCGCCTCCACCACCTTGCCCGGCAACACATTCCAGGCCCCCACGACCCTCTGTGGGGGTTAAAGATCACCAACAATTTATCCTGGCCCACCCACCCATGTAGTCGCTCTGGTTAAGAAAGCACACCAATGCTTTTAATTCCTCATAAGACCAAGGAAATTCGGCATGTCTACAACAACTCTTCCCAACTTCTATAGATGTACCATAGAAAACATTCTATCTGGATGCATCATTGCTTGGTATGGCTCTTGCTCTGCCCAAGACTGGAGGAAATTACAGATAGTGTGAACGCAGCCCAGTCCATCACGCAAACCAGCCTCCCATCCAATGACTCTGTCTACACTTCCCACTGCCTCGGAAAAGCAGCCAGCATAATCAAGGACCCCACGCACCCCAGACATTCTCTCTTCCACCTTCTTCCATTGGGAAAGCGATGCAAAATTCTGAGGACACGTACCAACCGACTCAAGAGCAGCTTCTTCCCTGCTGCCATCAGGCTTTTGAATGGACCTCTCATCTATTGAACTGATCCTCTCTGCACCTTCTCTGTAACTGTACACCTATATTTTGCACTCTGTTCTATTATCCTGATGTACTTATGTATGGCACGATTTGTATGGATAGCATGCAAAACAATACTTTTCACTGTATCTCGGAACATGTGACAATAATAAATCAAATCAAATCAATTGACAGCTGTCTTTCTTGCATTATAATGGTGCTCACACTTCAGAATGGAATAAGTCCGTCTGAAATTGGCACAGCGAGGTACTCAGTAAACCAAAAGAGTTCCTTAGACGTATGAACTTAGAAAGCGTTTTGCGACATGAAGATGTTGTAAAGGTAGTAAATCAATCCAAGTTCTGTCTTCCTTTGAATCTCAGCTACAAACATATTTACATGTGACAGAATTCCAAACATTGCCTTGAAATCAATTTTCCAAGGGCGCACCATCCATTTCAATTCAAAGTATTCAATTTAAAGCATCAGCATGCTTTCCTTCTGAACTTTTGAACCCAACACTGAAAGCTTTTGTGTTTTTAGTCAGACGCAAGAAAAATCTTCATATTTAGTTGAGCTTTCGGATGCTTGTTTACATATCTGGTGGAAGTGCTTACATTTTAAGAAATCTTACATAATACAAGACCATTTGGCCTTTTTCAAAACAGGGATAATGAAACTCATCACTTTGCTTTCAACATTAATGTTAACACAACTGTGGCAATAATCTGAAAGGAAACTGTGGTATTCTAAGATCTATCTGGTAGGTGCCAAATGCTTTTTGTTGTAAGTCTCTGCAGCAAGCTGTGGTAATTTTCCTCGTTGAATTTGATGGCAATCACCTTGATTGCTATGCAATGCCAGGGTTTGCATTGGGTGGCACAGTGGCACAGTGGTTTGCACTGCTGCCTCACAGCGCCAGGGACCCGCATTTGATTCCCGGCTTGGGTCACTGTCTGTGCGGAGTCGGCACGTTCTTCCCATGTCTGTGGGTTTCCTCTGGGTGCTCAGTTTTCCTCCCACAGTCCAAAGAGGTGCACATTAAGTGCATTGGCCATGCTAAATTCTCCCTCAGTGTACCCGAACAGGCACCGAAGTGTGGCGACTAGGGGATTTTCACAGTAACTACATTGCACAGTTCATGTAAGCCTATTTGAAACACTAATAACTAAACTTTAAAAATTTTCTGCTGACCATTTCTGCTCTCTGCAATGTCTCTAATCTCGTCCCACTTCGATTTTTGCTGTTTGTAGTTTGCAGAAACTATTGTCAGACCACTCTCAGTTTGGGAAGAGCTTAAAGACCATTTTGGTCAAGCTCAAAGGGGATCTGCTATGAGCTGGAGAAAACAAGAGATTCTCATCCTTGTTTTTCAAACCTTCCGCAGCCCTGCCCCTCTCTATCACTGGAACCTCCCCCAACTCCACAATCCTCTGAGATGTGTGCTCTCCTCCAATTCTAACCTCTTTCAGGTCATCAATTTTAATTCCTCTACCATCAGTGTCTGTTCCTCCAGCTGCTGAGGCCCAAAACTCTGGAATTCCCTCCCTTAACCTCTTTACATCACTACTCCTTTTACATCCTTTAAGATGCTCCAACTTTGACAAGCTTTAGGTCATCTGCCCAAATAACATGTTATTTGTTTGATGATGTTGCAATGAAGTTGCTGCTAAATCTATTTCCTTTTTTTGAAAAAGGGGATTGCTGAGTTTTAAGTCAGAAGGAGCGGAAATGAGTCCTTTTTCCAATATAAATATATTTGGTATACTTTTATTGACTATGCCAACTTAGGACAAACTTAGTGCCAGCCAATATCCTCTCACGCAACGCCCTTTGCTCTGACCCTTACTGCGTCAACTCACCTAGTAACCACCATGGGCAGACCTCACGAGTCATGCCGTGATCAAATAAAATAAATTTCTCAGTGTCTATTAAAAAAAACACTCATTTATAAAAACCCATTCACTGCATTTATATTCCTTCAACTGCCGATTCACTGATAAGAACAAATATTAAAATGCTTAATCCCTGATAATATCAAGCACTGGAATTCATATGTATACTGCAAAAGAGTTTATAACCAGGTGGAGCTAGCAATCAAACTGTAAATTGGGAAGCACCCCACCGTCATAATGGAAGGTTGTGAAATCAGTCATGCAGCACAAATCCAGTAATGGTAGCCCTCAGGCTGACATCCATAGACAGAGTGAAATAGCACGCAGTGTTGTTCTTTAACAGCACACAGTTTTTCAGAAGATTTAAAGGGCAGGAGTTTTGACAGTTGATTTTGATGGTTCCTCTTGATAGTTTTGATATGTATGGTTAAATTAATGTAAATGTACTAAATGGATTTTTATGAATGAGTTTTTTTTAATGAAGTCTTCGCAGTCACTCTTGAATCATCTGGTCCAAGTCCCTTTGTCAACAAAAGAATTTTTTTAATGAAGTCTGCATTAGACATTTGGAATCTGATGTTATTTGAATACATCACGGTTCCTGAAGCCTGCCCATGGTGGATACTGGGTGAGCGTGTATTGTTGGCATAAGAGCAAAATTATGGTGGGTGGGGGGCTTGGATTAGCACTAGGTATGCACTCAGGTGACATGGGGCTATAAAGGGCAATGGGAGGTGGGTGCAGGGGCATAGATTGGCATGGAGAATATGGGAGATGATGGGGTGGATGAAGTGGCATGGGTTGGCATGAATGGGGCATGGCAGTGTCTGGGGAGTGAGGGGACACGTTGGGTGAGGGCTGTCTTTTGTTTTAAAGCTTTCTAACAAGTCTTTAACACATGTTGGTGCGCCGAGGCAGATATTCCACCGAACCCACCTTCGCAGTCGCTCTTGAATCACCTGATCCAAGCCCAGAGAATCCAACCATCCCTGAAAGAAAATCCTGACTTTCTGGGCACTTTCTTCCAGATCAGTTTAGTGAATCCTGGAAATTTGGAAATGGACTCTATGTGCCTGACCTGTGAGTGGAATTCAGGCCACAGCTGGGTTCAATGTACAAATAAAGCTTTTAATTATTTAGTTTGAACAAAGAATAAAGAACAAAGAAAATTACAGCACAGGAACAGGCCCTATGGCCCTCCAAGCCTGCACCGACCATGCTGCCCGACTGAACTAAAACCCCCTACCCTTCCGGGGGCCATATCCCTCTATTCCCATCCTCATGTATTTGTCCAGACACCCCTTAAAAGTCACTATCATATCTGCTTTCACTACCTCCCCCAGCAGCAAGTTCCAGGCACCCACCACCCTCTAGGTAAAAAACTTGTCTCGTACATTTCTGTAAACTTTGCCCCTCACACCTTAAACTTATGCCCCTGAGTATTTGACTCTTCCACCCTGGGAAAAAGCTTCTGACTATTCACTCTGTCCATGCCCTCATAATATTGTAGATATCTATCAGGTCGCCCCTCAACCTCCGTCACTCCAGTGAGAACAAACCAAATTTCTCCAACCTCCCCTCGTAGTTAATGCCCTCCTTCCAGGCAACATCCTGGTAAATCTTTTCTGTACCCTCTGCAAAGCCTCCACATCGTTCTGGTAGCGTGGCGACCAGAATTGACACTATATTTCAAGTACGGCCTAACTAAAGTTCTATAAAGCTGCAACATGACTTGCCAATTTTTAAACTCAATGCCCCGGACAATGAAGGCAAGAATGCCGTATGCCTTCTTGACTACCTTCTCCACCTGCATTGCCACTTGCATTGCCACTTTCATTGCCCTGTGTACCTGTACACCCAGATCCCTCTGCTTATCAATACTCTTAAGGGTTCTGCCATTTACTGTATATTTCCTATCTTTATTAGTCCTTCCAAAATGCATTACCCACATTTTTCCGGATTAAACGCCATCTGCCATCTCTCCTCCCAAGTCTCCAACCGATCTATATGCTGCTGTATCCTCAGATGGTCCTCATCACTATTCACAAATCCACCAACCTTTGTGTCGTCCGCAAACTTACTCATCAAACTAGTTACATTTTCTTCCAAACCATTTATATATATTAAACACAGCAAAAGTCCCAGCACTGATCCCTGAAGAATGCCACTAGTCACATCCCTCCATTCAGAAACACACCCTTCCACTGCTACCCTCTGTCTTCCATGACCGAGTCAGTTCTGTATCCATCTTGCCAGCTCACATCTGATCCCGTGCAACTTCACCTTCTGCACCAGTCTGCCATGAGGGACCTTGTCAAAGGCCTTACTGAAGTCCATGTAGACAACATCCACTGCCCTACCCTCATCAATCATCTTTGTCACTTCCTCGAAAAACTCGATCAAGTTAGTGAGACATGACCTCCCCTTCACAAAACCGTGTTGCCTCTCACTGATATGTTGACTTACTTCCAAGTGGGAGTAAATCCTGTCTCGAAGAATCCTCTCCAATAATTTCCCTACCACTGACATCAGGTTCACCGGCTTTAATTACCTGGATTATCCTTGCTACCCTTCTTAAACAAAGGAACAACATTGGCTATTCTCCAATCCTCTAGGACCTCCCCTGTAGCCAGTGAGGATGCAAAGATTTCTCTCGAGGCCCCAGGAATTTCCTCCCTTGCCTCGCTCAGTATTCTGGGATGTATCCCATCAGGCCATGGGGACTTGTTTACCTTAATGTTTCTCAAGACCCCCAATACCTCCTCCTTTTTGATCTCAAGATGACTCTAAACTATCTACACATCCTTCCCCAGACTCATCATCCACTAAGTCCTTCTCTTTGGTGAATACTGATGCAAAGTACTCATTTAATACTGCGCCCATTTCATCTGGCTCCATGCATAGATTCCCTCCTCTGCCCTTGAGTGGGCCAACCCTCTCCTTGGCTACCCTCTTGCTCTTTATATATTATTAAAAGCCTTGGGATTTTCCTTAATCCTGCTGGCCAATGACTTTTCATTACCCCTTTCAGCCCTGCTTACTCCTTGCTTAAGTTTCTTTCTACTTTCCTTGTATATCTGGAGTACTGTGTACAATTTTGGTCTCTTTATTAAAGAAAGGACATAATTGCATTGGGAACAGTTTAGAGAAGATTCACTGGACTGATTCTTGGGATGGGAGGGTTATCTTATGAGGAAAGGTTGCACAGATTCCACCTGTATCCACTTGTTCCCAGCCTCCTAGCCTTGACAAATTCTTCCTTTTTCTCTTTGACTCGACTCACAATATCTCTCGTTATCCAAGGTTCCTGAAACTTGCCATACTTCTCCTTACAGGAATGTGCCAGTCCTGAATTCCTATCAACTTAGACTTGAAAGCCTTCCACATGCCAGATGTTGAATTGCCCTCAAACATCTGCCCCCAATTTACATTCTTCAGTTCCTGCCTAATGTTGTAAAATGAAGCATTTTAAAGATTAACATCATCACTACTGATGCAGCATTATTTGACTGCATTATGACCGTATGAGAAGAGGTAAAGTAACTCCCCTGCTTTCCCACTCCAGGTCTGACTGTCCAATCCCTCCAGGATCACATATGCTTCAACATGATCACCTCTGATTCTTCCAAACGCCAATGGATACGGGTGGAATCTGTCCAAACTTTCCTCATAAGATAACCCGGCACGGTAGCACAGTGGTTAGCACTGCTGCTTCACAGCTCCAGGGACCTGGGTTCGATTCCCGGCTTGGGTCACTGTCTGTGTGGAGTTTGCACGTTCTCCTCGTGTCGGTGTGGGTTTCCTCCGGGTGCTCCGGTTTCCTCCCACAGTCCAAAGATGTGTGGGTTAGGTTGATTGGCCATGCTAAATTGCCCCTTAGTGTCCTGAAATGCGTAGGTTAGAGGGATTAGTGGGTAATATGTGTAGGGATGTGGGGGTAGGGCCTGGGTGGGATTGTGGTTGGTGCAGACTCAATGGGCCGAATGGCCTGTTTCTGCACTGTAGGATTTCTATGATTTCTATGAACCCTCCCATCCCAAGAACCAGTGAACCTTCTCTGAACTGTTCCTAATGCAATTATGTCCTTTTTTAAATAAGGAGACCAAAATTGTACACAGTACTCCAGATATGCAATGGAATTGAATCACCCCACCTGCCACAGAATCGGAGTGGGCGAGGAGAGGACAGCAAAAATGTCCGTTGTCCTGGGGCAGGAATTTCCAGTCATGAGGCCGTTAAATTCCGCCCATAATCTCACCAATGCCCTGAACTGTTGCAAAAGATCCCAACATTTATATATTCCATTCCCTGTGGAATAAATGACTCCATTTGCCTCCCTAACTTCTTGCTCTACCTTTTGTGATTCATTCATCAGGACACCCAGATACCTGTTTTCCATCAAATTTTGCAATCTTTCTCTATTTAAATAATATGTCGCTTTCCATTCTTCCTGTCAGTTCACACTTCCACAAATTATTCTCCATCTCCCAATCCTTTGCCCACTCCCTTAATCTATCGATACTCCTTTGCAGACTATGTCCTCTTCACAACTTACTTAAGTTTTAAGTTTATTTATTAGTGTCACAAATAGGCTTACATTAACCGTGCAATGAAGTCACTGTGAAAATCCCCTAGTCGCCACACTTCAACACCTGTTCGGGTGCACTGAGGGAGAATTTAGCATGGCCAATGCACCGAACCAGCATATCTTTAGGACTGTGGGAGGAAACATAGAAACAAAGCAACATAGAAGATAGGAGCAGGAGGAGGCCATTTGGCCCTTCGGGCCTGCTCCGCCATACATCACGATCATGGCTGATCATCCAACTCAATAGCCTAATCCTGCTTTCTTCCCACAACCTTTGATCCTATTTGCCCCAAGTGCTTTATCCAGCTGCCTCTTGAATGCATTCAATGTTTTGGCATCAACTACTTCCCGTGGTAATGAATTCCACAGGCTCACCACTCTTTGGGTGAAGAAATGTCTCCTCACCTCTGTCCTAAATGGTCTATCCTGTATCCTCAGACTGTGAGCCCTGGTTCTGGACTCCCCCATCATCGGGAATATCCTCCCTGTATCTACCCTGTCTAGACCTGTTGGAATTTTATAAGTCTCTATGAGATCCCCTCGCATTCATCTGAACTCCAGTGTAAACAATTCTAACCTAGTCAATTTCACCTCATACATCAGTCGCGCCATCCCCGGAATCAGCCTTGTAAACCTTCGCTGCCCTCCCTCGAAATCAAGAACACCCTTCCTCAGAAAAGGAGACCAAAACGCCACACACTATTCTAGGTGTGGCCTCACCAAGGCTCTGTATAGTTGCAGCAATACATCGCTGCTCCTGTACTCGAAACCTCTCACAATGAAGGCCAACATGCCATTTGCCTTCTTGTCCGCCTGCTGCACCTGCATGCTTACCTTCAGTGACTGGTGCACAAGGGCCCCAGGTCCCACTGCACACTCTCCTCTCCCAATTTACAGCCATTCAGGTAGTAATCTGCCTTCTTGTTTGGCTTCCAAAGTTAATAACCTCACACTTATCCAAATTATACTGCATCTGCCATTGATTAGCCCATTCACCCAACCTGTCCAGATCATTCTGAAAGATCCCTTCACCCTTGTCACAGTTCACCCTCCCACCCAACTTGGTATCATCTGCAAACTTTGAGATGTTACATTTTGTTCCCTCATCCAAATCATTAATTGTGAATATATTGTAAATAGCTGGGGTCCCAGCACCGATCCCTGTTGCACCCCACTCGTTATTGCCTGCCAATTTGAAAAGGACCCATTAATTCCTATCCTTTGTTTCCACTCTGCCAACCAGTTTTCTATCCATCTCAATACACTCCCCCCAATCCCATGCACTTTGATCTTGCACGACAATCTCCTGTGCGGGACTTTGTCTAACACTTTCTGAAAGTCCAAATATACCACATCTACTGGTTCTGCTTTGTCAACTCTACTAGTTACATCTTCAAAGAATTCCAACAGGTTTGTCAAGCATAATTTCCACTTCATAAATCCATGCTGACTCTGTCTGATTCTGCCACTGCTTTCTAAATGCTCTGCTATAAAGTCATTGATAATGGATTCGAGAATCTTCCCCACTACCAATGTTAAGCTTACGGGTCTATAATTCCCTGTTTTCTCTCTACCTCTCTTTTTGAGTATTGGAGTGATATTCGCTACGCTCCAATCTGCAGAGACTGTTCCAGAGTCTCTCGAATCCTGGAAGATGACCACCAATGCATTCACTATTTCTCGAGCCACTTTCTTAAGTACTCTGGGATGTAGATTATCAGGCCCTGGGGATTTATCCACCTTCAATCTCATCAACTTTCCCAGCACCATTTCTCTACTAATATTGCTCTCCATCAGTTCTTCCCTCTCACTAAATTTTGCATTCTCCAACATTTCTGGCATCTGATTTGTATCCTCTTTTGTGAAGGCGGGTAACTACAGGCCGGTTAGCTTAACGTCTGTAGTTGGGAAAATGCTGGAATCCATCATTAAAGAAGAAATAACAGGCCATCTGGATAAGAATGGTTCGATTAAGCAGATGCAGCATGGATTCATGAGGGGAAAGTCATGCTTGACAAACTTGTTGGAGTTTTATGAAGATGTGACTAGTACGGTTGATGGAGGAGAACCGGTGGATGCGGTGTTTTTGGATTTCCAAAAGGCGTTTGATAAGGTGCCTCACAAAAGGTTGCTGAAGAAGATTGGGTCACACAGAGTTGGGGGTAGGGTGTTAGCGTGGATTGGGGATTGGCTATCCGACAGGAAGCAGAGAGTCGGAATAAATGGGTGCTTTTCTGGTTGGCGGATGGTAACTAGTGGCGTGCCGCGCCGCAGGGATCGGTACTGGGGCCTCAACTATTTACCATTTATATAGACGATCTGGAGGAGGGGACTGAGTGTAGGGTAACAAAGTTTGCAGATGACACAAAGATAAGTGGAAAAGCGAATCGTGTGGAGGGCATAGAAGGTCTGCAGAGAGATTGGACAGGGCTGAGTGAGTGGGTGAGGATCTGGCAGATGGAGTATAACGTTAACAAATGCGAGGTTATTCACTTTGGAAGAAATAATAGCAAATTGGATTATTATCTAAATGGAAAGAAATTACAACATGCTGCTGTGCAGAGGGACCTGGGGGTCCTTGTGCATGAGACGCAAAAACCCAGTCTGCAGGTGCAACAGGTGATCAAGAAGGCAAATGGGATGTTGGCCAATATCGCAAGGGGGATAGAATATAAAAGCAGAGATGTCTTGCTGCATCTGTACACAGGGCATTGGTGAGGCCGCAGCTGGAATACTGTGTGCAGTATTGGTCCCCTTATTTGCAGAAGGATATATTGGCCTTGGAGGGAGTGAAGAGAAGGTTCACCAGGTTGATACCAGAGATGAGGGGTGTTGATTATGAGGAGAGACTGAGCAGATTGGGTTTGTACTCGTTGGAATTTAGAAGGCTGAGGGGGGATCTTATAGAGACCTATAAGATAATGAAGGGGCTGGATAGGGTAGAGGTGGAGAGATTCTTTCCACTTAGAAAGGAAACTAGAACTAGAGGGCACAGCCTCAAAATAAAGGGGGGTCAGTTTAGGACAGAGTTGAGGAGGAACTTCTTCTCTCAGAGGGTGGTGAATGTCTGGAATTCTCTGCCCACTGAAGTGGTGGAGGCTACCTCGTTGAATATGTTTAAATCACGGATGGATGGATTCCTGATCGGTAAGGGAATTAGGGGTTATAGGGATCAGGCGGGTAAGTGAAACTGATCCACTTCAGATCAGCCATGATCTTGTTGAACGGCGGGGCAGGCTCGAGGGGCTAGATGGCCTACTCCTGCTCCTATTTCTTCTGTTCTTATGTTCTTATGTAAGACAGAACCAAAGTATGTATTCAGTTGCTCAGCCATTTCGTTGTCCCCTATTATACATTCCCCCGTTTCTGTCTATAAGGGACCTACATTTGTCTTCACCAACCTCCTTCTCTTCACCTATCTAGAGAAACTCTTAGGACCCGATTTTATCATTTTCATTCTAAGTGCTGAATCTGGGCACAATTCAGATCCGACTTGGAAATCTGCTTTCAGGCACTCCCATATGCACTGAGCCTGAATAAAAAAATCGCGAGTCTGAATTGTGCTGTGGCCGGGGCTTAGCGTGCCTGAAACGATCAGAGCTCTGAACTGTGCATGCTCAGTGAGGGAAAGTATTTGAAAATCGCGCCGCTGTCACATCGCTCCCGGGCCGCAAAAAACGGATAAAGCGGCCCGGGAGTGATGGTCCCCACAGACATCGCCCCACCCCTACAACATAACTGTCCCCCTTATCCACCACCCCCCGCTACCCAGACCGATCGTGACCCCCTGCCCCCTTTCCCCCCCCCCATCGATCGCCCGCAGAGTGGCAGTGGACGCCCACCTTCTGCACCCCCCCCCCCCCAGAGATCCATCTGGTCTCCCTCCCAGTATATTTCACATACTCACAGCCAAGTACTTTGACAGTTTCACAAATTAAGTGCATGTGCACTATTATAGCTGTGGAATCCCTTCTCTCTGCTGCCTGCACATATCCAGACCTTTATTGAAGTTGTGTAATGAAACATATAGGTGCTTGTACAAATAATCATTGCTTGATTCAATAACCTTTGCAATTGTGTTTAGCAACAGCCAACTTGCAGTAAATTCTAAGAGCTGCATTTCCAAATTGAGAAGATAATTTGGGAAAAGATCATAAGATAATTTCTACTTCTTCCGAACTTGTTGGTGTAGAGGAAATAAAACAACATTCATGGAAAGTGAAATATAATCTAAGTAGCATTAATAACAGGAATGATCAGAATTAGAAATGTGATGGGATAGAATTAACCCCCCCCACCCCACCTAAGAGAAAGTTCGGACCTCCCCCCCGCCACCAGACAACGATCTGGCCTCCCTCCCCCCTCCCCCACCCACTAGACAACGATCGGGCCTCCCTCCTCCTCCCTCTCCCCCACCAGAGAATAATCGGGCCCCTTTCCCTCCTCCCCCACCACCCCCCCTCCCCACCAGACAACAATCTGGCCTCCCTTCTCCCGCCCCCCTTCCCACCAGAGAATGATCTGACCTGCCTCCCTCCTTCCTCCCACCCCTTCCCCCCACCACCGATCTGAGTTGGAGAGCCATTGGAAGCTCTGAACTTACCTCTTCAGAAGCTGGAGCGCCCGAAACAGACCTTTGCCTGAGCATATCTGTTTCGTGCCGAATCTGGACGCGCGAACGCGGTGGTAAAGGGGGAAATGCTGATAAAGTTGGGCGGCCGTTCATTAATTCAATTTAAATGCATGCAAATACATTTAAATCACCATTGCGCCTGTTTCAGGCGCGAATTGGATTGCGGCCATTTTCGGGCCTTGGCAAAGTGGGCATCTGCGCAGGCGCGGATCGCGTTGATGGCCTCACACCCGACTGTACCACGTTTTCAGGCGCGATGCAATGGTAAAATCGGGCCCTTAGTGTCAGTTTTATGTATCCTGTAAGCTTACTTTCGTACTGTATTTTTCCCTTCTTAACCAATCCCTTGGTCCTTCTTTGCTGAATTCTAAACTGCTCCCAATCCTCTGACCTATTATTTTTCTTGGCCAATCTGTCTGCTTCCTCCTTGGATTGGATACTCTCTCTAGTTTCCTTTGTAAGCCATGGATTGGCCCTCTTACCCATTTTTCTTTTGTGCCAGACAGGAATAAACAGTTGCTGCAGGTCCCCTATGCGTTCTTTGAATGTTTGCCATTGTCTATCCACTGTCGTCCCTTCAAGTAACTCTCCCCAATCTATCAAGGCCAACTCACGCCTCATTTCCTCATAGTTTCCTTTATTAAGATTCAGCACCCTCGTCTCCAAATCAACTACTTCACTCTCCATCTTGATGAAAACAGAGCATCCGGAGGAAACCCACGCAGACACGGGGAGAACATGCAGACTCTGCACAGGCAGTGACCCAAAATGGGAATCGAACCCAGGTTCCTAGTGCTGTGAGGCAGCAGTGCTAAACTTTGTGTCACCGTGCCGCCCAAGCAGGCCATTACTGGATTACTGGCCATCCCTCTATTACAGGCCATCCCTCATGCACACTTACCCAACAACACGCATACACAGACACACACGCACACACAGACACACACGCACACACACACAGACACATGCACACACACACTCATCCCTGAACACTCGCACCTCACAAGTACACACTCACTCCATCCACAATCAACCCTCACACACACTTACCCTACACTCCCTCACACACATACTCACCCCTCACACACACACTTACACCTCACATACACATCTCACAAACACACACTCACCCCTCACACACTCTCTCAACACACACTCACCCCATAGATATTCATCCCAAACACGCTCACCCTCACACACTTAGCCCTCACACACACTCACACCTCACACACACTTACCCCTCACATGCTCACCTTTCTTACACTCACCCCTCACACGCACTCATCCCTCACATACTCGTTCAACACATACTCATCAACGTCGGCGTAGAGAGACCAGGACAGGTTGTTGGTGATCTGGACACCTAGAACTTGAAGCTCTCGACCATTTCCACTTTATCTCCAATGTGTGTGTGTGTGTGTGTGTGTGTGTGTGTGTGTGTGCACGTGTGTGTGTTGTTGGATAAGTGTGCATGAGGGATGGCCTGTAATGGAGGGATGGCCAGTAATCAAGTAATGGCCTGCTTGGGTGGCATGGTGGCACAAAGTTTAGCATGCTGGACATTTCCTCAACTACGCTTCCTGAAGTCAATGACTATCTCCTTCATTTTGTTGGCATTAAGGGAGGGATTATTGTTCTCACACCAGTTCACCAGATTCTCTATCTCTTTCCTATACTCTGTCTCATAACTTTTTGAGATCCAACCCACTACGGTGGTGTCATCAGTAAACTTGAAAATCAAGTTGGAAGGGAATTTGACCACACGGCCAGAGGTGTATAAGGAGTAGCCGGGGGCTGAGAACACAGCCTTGTGGGGCACCGGTGTTGAGGATGATCGTGGAGGAGGTGTTGTTTCCTATCCTCAATAATTGCGGTCTGTGAGTTAGGAAGTGGGTTGTGAACGTAGCCCAGTCCGTCATGCAGACCAACCTCCCATCCATCCATCTACACTTCACGCTGCCTTGGAAAAGCAGACAGCATAATCAAGGACGCCACGCATCCCAGACTTACCTTCTTGCATCGGGAAAAAGATATAAAAGTCTGAGAACGCATACCAACTGACTCAAGAACAGCTTCTTCCCTGCTGCTACCAGACCTTTGAATGAACGTACCACATATTAAGCTGATCTTTCTCTACGCCCTAGTTATGACTGTAACACCATATTCTGCATCCTCTCCTTTCCTTCTCCCCTATGTACTCGATGAACAGTCTGTTTTGTCTATATAGCACGCAAGAAACAATACTTTTCACTGTATCCCAATACATGTGATAATAATAAATCAAATCAAATCAAATCATGTACTTACATAGTGCAGGCCTAGAATAAGGCCTCCCCTACTGACTGATTGGACTGCTCTATAAGGAGCCCATATGGAATCGATGGGCTGAATGGCCTTCTTCTGTGAAGTGACAACCATGATTCTATGACTTGCCATTGCAGTCAGGGAATGGCATGCGCCGAGGAAAAAGCACAAGAGAATAGGGGTGGGATATGTCGGGAATAGCGAAACAAGCAGCCGCAGAATTGGAGTCCTGTGCGACAGGATTAAAAAGCTAAGCAACTCTAAATAAAATTGTGGCTCATCTTAAAGTTCACTGATTTTTTTTGTTTATGTTTGGCTGTTGTGCAGCAAGCTTGCTGCAGTTGTTGGTGCCGTATTCTGTACACAGACCACCCAGCGTTTAATAATTAGTGTCAATGGGCAAACATTTCTTCAGCTACAAAATGTGAGGTGCGAAATGGAATGAATGGAATTTCTAAATGCATGGAATTCCTGTGCAGCTCTGAGATGGGGAATTCAAATGTTTGCACCGTTAATGTTTAACCCTATTACTCTGAGGCACTCACAGTCACATTCCTGCACCCAAATATATTACCTCATGTTTTAATAACAAACTATCCACTCTCAGTAAGTCCTCTCTGATTAGCTGCTCTGTTTTGAGTAATTTGCTGTCGTTCCAGTTGTACTATTCTCTGCAAACCTGAATATTATTTTCCTCATTCCCATAGAACGCAGAGTAACTCACCTCCTAACTCCCTAAAGCCTACCCACCATCTGAAAGATCAAGTCAGCAATTGAGGAATCTGGGTCTATACTCGATGGAGTTTAGAAAGATGAAGGGGGATCTAATTGAAACTTACAGAATACTGAGAGGCCTGGATAAATTGGACGTGGAGAGGATGTTTCCACTGGTAGGAGAGACTAGAACTCGAGGTCACAATCTAAGAGTGAAGGGTCGCTCCTTTAAAACTGAGATGAGGAGGAATTTCTTCAGCCAGAGGGTGGTTACTCTGTGGAACTCATTGCCATGGAGGGCAGTGGAGGCCAGGTCATTGAGTGTCTTTAAAACAGAGATAGATATGTTCTTGATCAATAAGGGGACCAAGGGTTATGGGGAGAAGGCAGGAGAAAAGCGATGAGAATCATATCAACAATGATTGAATGGCAGAGCAGACTCAATGGGCCGAATGGCCAACTTCTGCTCCTATAGCTTATGGTCTTATGGTCAGGAGTGTGATGGAATACTCTCCACTTGCTTGGATGAGTGCAGCTCCAACAACACTCAAGAAGCTCGACACCATCCAGGACAAAGCAGCCTGTTTGATTGGCAACGCATCTACAAACATTTGCTCCTTTCACCACCAATGTACAGTGGCAGCAGTGTGGAACATCTCCAAGATGCGCTGCAGGAACTCACCAAGGCTCCTTTGACAGCACCTTGCAATCCCACAAACACCACCATCTAGAAGAATAAGAACAGCAGATGCATGGGAACGCCACCACCTGCAAGTTCCCCTCCAAAGCACTCAGCATTCTGAGTGCTGCACGGGCAGCACGGTAGCACAGTGGTTAGCACTGCTGCTTCACAGCTCCAGGGTCCCGGGTTCGATTCCCGGCTCGGGTCACTGTCTGTGTGGAGTTTGCACATTCTCCTCGTGTCTGCGTGGGTTTTACTCCGGGTGCTCCGGTTTCCTCCCACAGTCCAAAGATGTGCGGGTTAGGTTGATTGGCCAGGTTAAAAATTGCCCCTTAGAGTCCTGGGATGTGTAGGTTAGAGGGATTAGCGGGTAAATATGTGGGGGTAGGGCCTGGGTGGGATTGTGGTCGGTGCAGACTCGATGGGCCGAATGGCCTCCTTCTGCACTGTAGGGTTTCTATGATTTCTATGACTTGGGAATGTATTGTCATTCTTTCACTGTCATCGGGTCAAACTCCTGGAACTCCCTCCCAAACAGCACTGTGAGTGTACCTACACCTCAGGGATTGCAACAGTTCAAGAAGGCAACTCACCATCACCTTCTCAAGGGCAATTAGGGATGGACAATAAATGTTGTCCTCGCTGGCAAAATCCATGCCCCATGAACAAATGAAAAGAAATTTCCATCTCCTTCACACAGAAGAGCAGATTCTGTGGTGGAGGCTTCAGGATGCAGGTATGTTCTGACAGGCATGCAGGCAGAAAATTGGAAAAGTCATCCTCAGTGCACACAGAACCAAGAACCACAAATTCCATTTGGAGAAGTGCTTTGAAGATAGGTAAACATTCCTGAGTCTCTTCACAGGAGAGTAATCAAAGTTGTCCCTTTTAGAACAGAGAAGGCGAAGAGGAAGTTGATAAAAATGGTGAAAGTAATGAAGGGTTTAGATACAGTAAATAAAGAGGAACTGTTTCTAATGTTTGAAGGATCAATAACGGTTTTTTTTTTGAACAAATTAATGACAAACCCAACAAGAGGAGATGCAATTCTAGACACGGGAGGAATTTTCCCGACCCGCCCACCACAGGAATCGTTGCAGGTGGGACACGGACCACGCAAAGGTTGAGATTTCCCAGCATTGGGGCGAGCGTGGCTGGAAAATCCCACCCATAGTCTTGGGGAGCGAAGAAGGGCAAGTGGGTGAAGTGACAGTTAGTGACCATATCGGAGGTAATGATCACAATTCAGTTAGATTTAGCATTACCATGGAAAAATACAGATACAAAGCAGGAGTAAATGTTTTGAATCAGGGGAAGGCAAACCTTGCAGGAATGAGAAGGGACTTGTCTGAATTGGACTGGACAGCAGTGCGAGGGAATAAATCATTGAAAAGTAATGATCAACACTACAAAATGAGATCCTAAATGTACAAAGTAGACATGTCCCCTCCAAAAGTAAAAGTGGTACTGCCAAATCTAACCCTCCTGGTTGTCTAGAGGAATGCAGGGGAAGATCAAACACAAAAAGAAAGTGTATGATAGGCACAAAGAACTAAGCACTGCAGATAGTCTGGACGAATATAGGAAGTGCACGAGCAAAGTAAAAAAGGAAATATGGAATCAAAGAGAGGGCTTGAATAAAGATTAGCAAGTAAGGTTAAATAAAACCCAAAGATTTTTTACCACGCTCGCCCCAATGCTGGGAAATCTCAACCTTTGCGAGGTCCGTGTGCCACCTGCAACGATTCCTGTGGTGGGCGGGACGGGAAAATTTCTCCCGTGTCTAGAATTGCATCTCCTCTTGTTGGGTTTGTCATTAATTTGTTCAAAAACAAAACCGTTATTGATCCTTCAAACATTAGAGTTAAGGAAAAAGTGGGACCTATCAGAGATGAAGAAGGGAACTTCTTCTGAACAAAGGCTGTGGGAAGGTTTTTAAATGAATATTTAGTCTCCATGTTTACAAACAAAAGGGACGATGCAGATGTCGAAGTCCAGCAGGAACACTGTGAGATATTGGACAGGGTAATCATAAAGAAAGGGGAAGTACTCAAAGGGATGGAAGCCTTGAAAGTTGATAAGTCGCCAGGGCCAGATGGATTGTTTCCGAGGCTGCTGAAGGAGGCAAAGGAGGAGATAGCAGATGCTCTGAGGCTGATTCTCCTATCCACACTAGATACAGGGGAGGTACCGGAGGACTGGAGAAATGCAAACCCAGTTCCACTGTTTAAAAAGGGATTGAAGGAAATGCCAAATAATTGTAGGCCAGCTAGTCTTACATCGGTCGTGGGCAAATTAGTGCAATCAATCCTGCGAGATAGGATTAACCGTCATGTAGAAAGGCATGGACTAGTCAGGGATGGTCAGCACGGATTTGTTAAAGGAAGGTCTTGCCTAATAAATTTGATTGAATTCTTTGAGGAAGTGACAAGGAGGGCTGATGAAGGTAGTGCAGCGGATGTTGTGTACATGGAGTTCGGCAAGGCGTTTGACAAGGGCAGATTGGTCAAAAACATAAAAGCTCATGGAATACAGGATAATGTGGCAAACTGGATTTAAAAAGTTGGCTTCGTAACAGGAAACAAAGGGCAAAGGACGCCCTTGTGAATGGAAAGTTCTTTCAAGTGGCATTCCAGGGCTCAATGTTAGGAACCTTACTGTTTGTCTTATCGCTAGTGATTTGGACATAAAGGTGGGGGAGGGAGGGCACGATTGGGAAATTTGTAGATGACACAAAGATTGGCCAAGTAGTGGATAGTGTAGAGGATAGCTAAAATCTCTAAAATGATATAGGTGGGTTGGTGGAGTGGGTGTGTAAAGTGGCAGATGGATTTTAACACAGAGAAGTGTGAGGTCATGCATTTAGGGAAGTCAAACAATTATATGGAGTACACAATAAATGGGAATATATTAAGATATATTAAGAAGGGTAGATGAAGTGAGAGATTTTGGCGTACAAGTACACAGGTCCCGAAAGACAGCAGTTTAAGAAGACAAGGTTGTAAGGAAGGATGTGGAATGCTCTCCTTAACTGGCAGAGGAATAGAGTATAAATGTAAGGATATAATGTTGGAATTGTATAAAACAATGTTGAGGCTACACCTGGAGTATTATGTGCCGTTCTGGTCACCATATTACAGGAAGGATGTCATTGCTCTGGAGAGAGTGCAGAGGAGGTTTACATGAATGTTGCCAGGTCTGGAAAAGTACAGCTACGAGGAGAGATTGGATAGGTTGGAGTTACTTTCCTTGGAACAAAGAGGGTTGAGGAGTACAAAATTATGAGGGGAAAAGATAAAGTGGACAGGATAAAAATGTTTCCCTTGATGGCGAATTCTGGAACCAGGGGACATAGGTTCAAGGTAAGTGGCAGAGGGGACATGGGGAAGAACTTTTTAACACAGCAGGTAGTGGCTGTCTGGAATTCGCTGCCCAAGTTGGTGAAGGAGACAGTGACCCTAAATTCTTTTTAAAAGTACCTGGATCTGTACCGCAAGTGCTTTAAGCTGCAGGGCTATGGGCTGGGTGCAGGAAGATGGGGTTAGAAAGGGCACCTGGGTGTCCTCAGGCTGGCATGGACAAGATGAGCTGAATGGCCTCCTTCTGTGCTGTAACCTTTCCATGGTGTCTATGGTTCTATGAGGAGGAATACAAGAAGCAAAAAGAAAGTGTGTCAGGCATCCTTACAGAAAACAGCCATCCTCTCCTTATTGCCTCGATGCACAGGTGGCAGATGGAGGGCAATTTTAAAAAGATGTTCCAGTGAATCTCAAGAACAGGTCTGAAAAACATTAAGAAATTGTTGGCAGCATCTATTCTCTACAACTACCAATCTTTCCTTTGAGAAATGATTTAATTCACGCTTTAATAAACTCTCACGATCCTGGTGTGCATGCTTTCAGCACTAGGGCGCTTCCCAGTCACATTATACTGTTCCAATATGGTGCTCATGATGTGGAGATGCCGGCGTTGGACTGGGGTAAACACAGTAAGAAGTTTAACAACACCAGGTTAAAGTCCAACAGGTTTATCACCTGAAGAAGGGGCTTGGGGCTCCGAAAGCTTGTGTGGCTTTTGCTACCAAATAAACCTGTTGGACTTTAACCTGGTGTTGTTAAACTTCTTACCAATATTGTGCTACAGGCCTCAAGCCTCAACCCCCAGTAACACATGCTGTCTTGGCCCTTTGTGCAGCATCGGATCTCACATGCCTGGATGCTCACTTCAGACAAATTACATCTCAAGTAAATCAGAAATCTTTTATCTATTTGTAAAGAGGTTAGAGTGCCAGTCTGAAATAAAAGTATATGATTCTGTACAGCATCATGCTGGAATTTGATGGAGATGGAATTTGAGTCAGTGACCCTGAACTTGCTTTCATAATATTTACATGACAGTAATTGATAGCACCACATCAAGCATCAAGATGTATACACAGTTATCTAACAATATCAATATTTGAAAAGAGTTAGACAACCAAGCTAGCAAGTCTAAAATGAGGCATAAGATCAGAAGTAATCAATGTTTCTGCTTCAGTAGGGGCTATCTGAAATAGGTTCTGATTAAATCAATTTATGCCACAGGGACTGAATCTTAAAAGCAGCTGATGTGTTCAATTTAGCATGTTAGCTACGACTCTCACCAACTTTTACAGATACACCATAGAAAGCATTCTTTCTGGTTGTATCACAGCTTGGTATGGCTCCTGCTCTGCCCAAGACCCCAAGAAACCACAAAAGATCATGAACGAAGCCCAGTCCATCACGCAAATCAGCCTCCCATCCACTGACTCTGTCTACACTTCCCACTGCCTCGGAAAAGCAACCAGTATAATTAAGGACCCCACGCACCCCGGACATTCTCTTTTCCACCTTATTCCGCCGGAAAAAACATACAAAAGTCTGAGGTCACGTACCAACTGACTCAAGAACAGCTTCTTCCCTGCTGCCGTCAGACTTTTGAATGGACCTATCCTTGCACTAAGTTGAGCTTTCTCTACACCCTAGCTATGACTGTAACACTACATTCCGCACTCTCTCCTTTCCCTCTCTACGTACGGTATGCTTTGTCTGTATAGCACACAAGAAACAATACTTTTCACTGTATACTAATACATGTGACAATAATAAATGAAATCAAAATCATTTGGTGGACCAGTGCCTTTGTCCAGCAGCAGTTGTCAATGGCTATGGGGAGGAAAATCGGTAGGGATTCAGTGTGATGCAATTGAGATAAACCAGAGGGAATTAGGAATAAATCAATTGGGAAAGAGGGGAAGGGATAAATGAATGGAGATCCAGGGTGAGTTGGTCAGGATTGGGGTAAACCAGTGGGAATTAGGAGTTAAGTCAATGGATACCTGGGTAAATCATAAAGTTTGAGATGGAACAATGGGTATTACAGAATGAACCAGTGGAGGTTCGTGGTGAATTAGTAGGTATTGGGGTTAAAACAGTGAGTTCTTGGGGTAAATTGGGGCGACACGGTGGCACAGTGGTTAGCACTGCTGCCTCACAGCGCCAAGGACCTGGGTTCCAATTCCGGCCTTGACTCACTGTCTGTGTGGAGTCTGCACGTTCTCCCACTGTCTGCATGGGTTTCCTCCGGGTGCTCCGGTTTCCTCCCACAGTCGAATGATGTGCAGATTAGGTTGATTGGCCTTGATAATTTGCCTCTCAGTGTCAGGGGAATTAGCAGGGTGAATACGTGGGGTTAGTGGGGGTGGGGCCTGGGTGAGATTGTCGTCGGTGCAGCTCGATGAGCTGAATGGCCTCCTTCTACACTGCAGGGATTCTGTGATGATTCGAGGATAAATTAGTACATAATACTGAATGCACCCATGGAGATTTGGGGAGATAATCTGTGGGGAGAAGGAACAAATAGCTGAGGGTCCGACAATGAATGGGTAGAGATTAGAAGTTGGGGGGGGGGGGGGGAGGAGAGGTGTTCTTTATCCATCATCAGCCTACATTCTGTTCATTTGGGACCTGGAGGAGCATATTTTGAAAAAATGCCTTGTTAGTTGAGACCGGACAACTAATTCTTTATCAGCCCACATCTCAAAGTGTATGAGGTACGTGAAGTAATCTTTAAGATTCACAAACTGTTTCGCAGAACCTTCCCTCAAAAGAATCAGTAAGACACGCAGAGGTTGATATTTCAGTCCTGGTGTCAGGTTTAGTTTACAGTATCCCTGCCAAAGATTCAAGGGTAATTTCCTATTTGGTGTAAGTTCCCAGCATGGAATGTGCCAACGGCTGGGAACTTGCATAGTTGCGGTGGGATCGGAATTTTGTACGCTACACAAAAGCTGTAGCAATCACTTAAAGGGAAAATGGTCAGTCAGGTATCAGTGGCTGAATCTCAGGAACTGTGGCTGAATAAAGAAAACAGAGGCAAGATATGGAACTTGGACAAGAGTTGAACAAACGCAGTACCCATCTCCCTCTCCCAATCCCATTCGATGCATGACATTTGGAGGTATTGTTACATGAGGTGAAATTGAAGGTGGTTTGTATTGTCCTGCTTTCCAGGACAATGTTCTCAGAAGATGCCAGTGCAGCCTGGATGGCAGGAGATGCCATCCACAGAATCATAGAATCCCTATTGTGTAGAAAGAGGCCATTTGGCCCATCAAGTCTGCACTGTCTGAGCATAAGATTACATAACATAAGAACGAGGAACAGGATTAGGCAGTTCAGCCCCTCAATCCTGCTCTACCACACATTACAATCATGGTTGATCTCATTTCGGCCTCAACTTCACTTTCCTGCCCGTTCACCATAACCCTTAAACGCTTACTAATTAAAAATCGGTCCACCTCGTCCTTAAATTTACTCAAAGTCCCGGCATTCACCTCGGTCTGGGGTAGTGAATGTCACAGACTGACAACCCTTTGAGAGAAATAATTTCTCCTCTTCTCTGTTTTAAATCTGCCACCCCTTATCCTAAAACTATGACCTCTTGTTCTAGAGGAACAAGAGGAAACATCTTCTCTGCATCTACTTTGTCAATCCCCCTTATCATCTTGTACACCTGAATTAGATCTCCCCTCATTCTTCTAAACTCCAGGGAGTATCGGCCTAAACTGGCTAATCTCCCTCTGTAAGACACACCCCTCATCTTTGCTATCAATCTAGTGAACCTCCTCTGAACGTCCTCCAATGTAACAACATTCCTCTTCAAAAAAGGAGACCAACACTTTACACACTATTCTAAGTGCGGTCTCACTAATACTTTGTACAGTAGCAGCAGCACCTCACTAATTTTGCTCTCTATTCCTTTAGCAATAAATGCTAAGATCTGCTTTCTGTATTACCTGCTCTATCTGCATTACTAGTTTTCTTTGATTCATGCACGAGGGCATGAAAGAGCATCCCAACCAAGTTCTCCCCTCCACACTAGACCCATAACCCCACATAGTTACAGTGGCTAATACCCCTAACCTGCTCATCTTTGGACACTAAGGGACAATTTAACATGCCAAACTATCACACCTTCATATCTTTGGAGTGTGAGGGTAAACCAGAGCACCCGGAGGAAACCCACGCAGACATGGGGAGAATGTACAAACTCCACAGTCACCCAAGGCCAGAATTGAACGGGTGTCCCTGGCACTATGAGGCAGCAGTGCTAATCATTGTGTCATTGTGCCATGCAGGGTCAATGTTGTGTAAAGTATCCACAGAATTATGGGACTAATGCTGGAGAGGCAGTATGGTGGCACAATGGTTAGCACTGCTGCCTCACAGTGCCAGGGACCTGAGTTCGATTCCCGGCTTGAGTCACTACCTGTGTGGAATTTGCACGTTTTCTCTGTGCAGGTTTCCTCCGGGTGCTCCGGTTTCCTCCCACACTCCAAAGATGTGCAGGTTAGGTGAATTGGCCATGCTAAATTCTCCCTCAGTGTACCCGAACAGGCACTGGAGTGTGGCGTCTAGGGGATTTTCACAGTAACTTCATTGCAGTGTTAATGTAAGCCTACTTGTGATTAATAAATAAACTTTACTTTTAAGAAAGCTACCCCAGTGCTTGAGACCCAAGCATATATAGTATTAATTCTTAAGTAAATAAACACATCACCAATTCTCCATCACCACATGACTTTGTTCAATGTGGAAACCTTGGTGCGCCATCATTCTTCATCCTATATTAATGGGTTGTGATTAGGTTTTGATGATGCACCAAGCTACAATGACTGGAACCACCATGCTCCTGCAGTCTCATTCTGCCTCACAGCCAGTGAGAAGCACAATCTTCCTTTGCCTATTCTCATACCCCTCTCTTGTTCAGCATTCCTTCTTAGTCATTGGCACGTATAAGTAGAGGAGATTCAGCTGCTGAAATCATGCACAAAGCATCACAAAAGTAAACACAAAACGCAACATGATTTACCATTCATGAACAACCTTTTGACCACAACTCCATAATTCCAGTCCTTATAGAGACCTCCTTCTAAATGTGACTTCTTGTTTTCCCAGTAGATCCCAATAAACAGCTGCAATGCACAATTGTAAGAGTTCTCATTACATAAGTCCCATCATAGGCCACTTCTGATTCCAAAGGTGAATTCTTTGTCAAGGCTTAGTGTCATGTCCAAAGAAACATAGAAACATAGAAACTAAAAGTAGGAGTAGGCCATTCGGCCCTTTGAGCCTGCTCCGCCATTCATTTCGATCATGGCTGATCATCAAATTCAGTATCCTTATCCCCCCTTCCCCTCACATCCCTTGACCCCTTTAGCCCCAAAAGCAATATCTAATTTCTTCTTGAAATCACACAGTGTTTTGATCTCAACTACTTTCCGTGGCCGTGAATTCCACAGATTCACCACTCTCTGGGTGAAGAAATTTCTCCTCGCTTCAGTCCTAAAAGATTTGCCCCTTATCCTCAAACTATGACCTTGGGCAGCACGGTGACACAGTGGTTAGCACTGCTGCCAGGGACCCAGGCTCGATTCCTGACTTGGGTGACTGTGTAGGGTCTGCACGTTCTCCTCGTGTCTGTGTGAATTTCCTCCGGGTGCTCCGGTTTCCTCCCACAGTCCAAAAGACGTGCTGGTTAGATGCGTTGACCATGCTAAATTCTCCCTCAGTGTACCCGAACAGGCACCGAAGTGTGGCGACTAGGGTATTTTCATGGTAACTTCATTGCAGTGTTAATGCAAACAGACTTGTGACATTAATAAATAAAACTTTAGTTCTGGACTCCCAAAATATCAGGAACATTCTTTCTGAATCCACCTTGTCTAATCCTGTTAGAATTTTAGAAGTTTCTACGAGATCCCCTCTCACTCTTCGAAACTCCAAAGAATATAATCCCGACTGACTTAATCTCTCCTCGTATGACAGTCCTGCCATCCCAGGAATAAGCCTGGGGAACCTTCGCTGTATTCCCTCCGTAGCAAGGACATCCTTCCTCAGATAAGGAGACCAAAACTGCAGATAAAACTCCAGGTGTGACCTCACCAATGCCCTATACAATTGCAGCAAAACATCCCTATCCCTATACTCAAATCCTCTCACTATGAAGATGATGAATGTTAGGGAACAAACTGTAGCTGACAACCATTTTACCTCATTAACTTGTGGCAGTTGTTCCCCCACCACCACCAAGTCCCCCCACATTTGGAAATGTACAGTAGCTTTTAATGTGTCTGTATAAGCAAGAGTTTTGTTTTTATTTCAAAAGATTTAAAAGCCCATGGTAGTGTAACAGTGAAGCTCTTTAGACGTGGGAAGGTCTCAAGGAGCTAGAACATAAAGGGTGAATACCCAGACAGATCAGACAAAAATGCACTTCCAACGGCTAAATAACGTTCTGATCACAGATGTTCTCTTGATGATATTCTTGCTCGGGCCATGGTCGTTGCATGGTTACAACAGGCAAATGTACAACGGGCAAGCAAGAACCTGCGCCTCTCAACAGTGCTTTTCAGCCAAATAAGTACTTCTGAAGTGTTACCACTGTTATGTAAAAAACACAGCAGTCAATTAAAGCACAGGCCCCACAAAGAACAGTGAATTAATCACCAGGTTTTTTTGGGGGGGGGTTTGCGATATTGGTGGAGGGATAAATATTAGCCGATAATCTCCAGGAAGAGCTCTTCTTCAAAATAGGGGGTCTTGTATGTTCACTTTAGGATCATAGAATTATAGAATTCCTACAGTGCAGAAGGAGGCCATTTAGCAACATCAATCCCACACAAACCCTATCCCCGTAACCCTCATATTTACACTGCTAGCCCCCCTGACACTAAGGGGCAATTTAGCATGGCCAACCAAACTTAACCTGCACATCTTTGGAGTGTGGGGGGAAACCGGAGCACCTGGAGGAAACCCAAGCAGATGCAAGGAGAATGTGCTAACCGCATTTAACTAACATCTCATCTGAAAGGTTCAATGTTTTTTTCAAAGTTTATTTGTTAGTGTCACAAGTCAGTTTACATTAACACTGCAATGAAGTTACTGTGAAAATCCCATAGTCACCACACCCCAGCCCCTGTTCGGGTACACTGAGGGAGAATTTGGTATGGCCAATGCACCAGACCAGCACGTCTTCTGGACTGTGGGAGGAAAAGGAAGATGTGGAGGCTTTGGAGAGAGTACAGAAAAGGTTTACCAGGATGTTGCCTGGTATGGAGGGTATTAGCTATGAGGAGAGATTGAATAAACTGGGATTGTTCTCCCTGGAAAGACGGAGGCTGAGGGGCGACCTGATAGAAGTTTATAAAATTATGAGGGACATAGATAAGGTGAATAGTTGGAAGATTTTTCCCAGGGCAGAAATGACAATTACAAGGAGGCACAAGTTCAAGGTAAGGGGGGAAATGTTCAGTGGGAAGTTTTTTTTACACAGAGGGTGGTGGGAGCCTGGAATGCACTGCCAATGAGGCGGTCGAGGCAGACATGTTAGCGACGTTCAAGACTTATCTGGATAGACACACGAACAGACGGGGAATAGAGGGATACAGACGGTTGGTCTAGATAGGACAGCATGATTGGCGCAGGCTTGGTGGACTGAAGGGCCTGTTCCTGTACTGTGCTGTTCTTTGTTCTTTGAAACCGGAGCACCCAGAGGAAACCCATGCAGACACGGGGAGAAGGTGCAGACTATGCACAGACAGTGACCCAAACCCGGAATCGAACTTGGGTCCTTGGTGCTGTGAGGCAGCGGTGCTAACCACTGTGGTGGCAACTCAGGCAGTTTTGCATCGAGGTATAAGCCTACATTATGTATCTCAAATGACACACAATCCAAGGTTAAATCCCGGGATGAGGGTGTGAATCAATCCGAGGTAAGGCAGAGGATCAAGTTATCAGCTTGCCACTTGTGGAAGACCTGATAGTTGGCACCAGATTAGCATCCTGAGAAGTAGGAACAGAGGAGTTGGCTGGGAACCCTATGCCTGTCAAATGCATGTGAAATCTTTCGGAAGAGTGGCTCGATGGATGAATCTAAAGGAAGCAGTTCACACCTGCATTATATTTTTACAGGCAAGGGGCCAAGTTCTCTTTAATTGCTTGGTGTGTAATTTAAACTGTATTCAGCAGAAAGCATTAATGTTCAACTTCATAAGCAACTACTTTTTATAATGATAACAATTGTGAAGGAGTTTGCCAAATCTTTTAATAAATGCTTCAAATTCAAATCCATACAGCAGAGACTATTTCCATGACACATTGCCAGATTTATTTTCACAAAATTGGCACTTCTACTTTAGAACAAAAAAGAAACATAACATAATTTATCAAGCAAAGATTTATAATTAAATATTCTACTGAATATATCCATAATTCTATTCGAGGAACGCAAAGTGCCTGTACAGGTTTTGTGCTGTTTTGGGTAGAATCTAGAATTTTTAACTTGCCATTGTTTTACCGAGAGTTCACTTTATTGTGCTACAAACCCAAGTTGGATCACAGTGAAGTGGTATGTATCCTTCATGTTTCATTGCCTTTCCAAGCTTACCCTGGTCAATTTGGTTTCTTGGGTCTCAGGAAACCCAGCAGCTAAAGGGAGGCAAGAGTTACCATGTGTTAGAGATGCTATTCCAGTGCTGCTAGTGGGCTAGGAAGAGCAGAGTAACACAACACCAAGTTAAAGTCCAACAGGTTTATTTGGGAGCACAAGCTTTCGGAACGCTGCCCCTTCATCAGGTGAAAGGACACAGGGTGACCTAGGTAAGATGCTCTTTCAGAGAGTTGATGCAGACCCAATGGGCCAAATGGCGTCCTTCTGCATTTTAAGGGTTTTATGACCCTCTAAGTTTTTTTTTACCTATCCATGCCTGGCAATCGCTGTCATACACAGTAGAAAACCTGCCTGCTCCTTGACTCCGGCCTCTTGCGCACTAATGCTTGGAGCACAGGAGAGGCAGTCCGTACGAACTTATCCAAATGCAAATGAAATAGATTTCATTCAGAAAATAATGTTTTGGCCTGCTGTATATGAACAATTCAAAACATGAATATGGCATGCTTAGGAAGAAGAAGTTGACACTGATGCTGATGCTGATGACACCACAATAGTGGGTCGGATCTCAAACAGTGACGAGACGGAATACAGGAATGAGATAGAGAGTCTGGTGAACTGGTGCAACGACAATAATCTCTCTGTCAACAAAATAAAGGAGATAGTCTACGACTTCAGGAAGCGCAGTGGAGGATATGCCCCTGTCTACATCAATGGGTATGAAGTAGAAATGGTCGAGAGCTTCAAGTTTCTAGGTGTCCAGATCACCAACAACCTGTCCTGATCCCCCCATGCCGACACTGTAGTTAAGAAAGCCCCCCAACGCCTCTACTTTCTCAGGAGGTGAAGGAAATTTGGCATGTCCCCTGCAACTCTCACCAACTTCGACTGATGCACCATAGAAAGCATTCTTTCTGGTTGTATCACAGCTTGGTATAGCTCCTGCTCTGTGCAGAGCACAATAAACTACAAAGGGTCATGGACGAAGTCCAATCCATCACTCAAACCAGCCTCCCATCCATTGACTCTGTCTACACTTCCCGCTGCCTCAGAAAAGCAGCCAGCAGAATCAAGGACCCCTTGCACTCCGGACATGCTCTCTTCCACGTACTTCCATCGGGAAAAAGATACAAAAGTCTGAGGGCACATACCAACCGACTCAAGAATAGCTCCTTCCCTGCTGCCATCAGACTTTTGAATGGACCTAACTCGCATTGAATTGATCTTTCCCTACACCCTAGCTATGACTGTAACACTACATTCTGCATTCTCTCCTTTCCTTCCCTATGTAGGGTATGTTTTGTCTGTTTTGTCTGTTTAGCACATAAGAAACAACTCTTTTCACTGTATATTAATACGTGTGACAATAATAAATCAAATCAAATTAAATCAAAAATGCATTCGGATCTATGGCTCTCAAAGCTCTCCAACACATGGGCTGTCCATGTGTTTGAATCTGCTGTAGTCTAATTGACAGACAAATTGAGTCAACAACCTCATTACTGCGTTGTATCATGTGACCCCCAGGATGGTAGATGGTGCTTTCGATCAGTGATGGGCAACCTGGGCTTTTGAATGGGCCGCATGAGTGACCCTCCTTATTTCAATGGGCTGCAAGATTGAAATGGGGCATGTTCACTAACTCTAGCCCCTGAATAAGGTTGAATATATTTAATGTACACCAAAGATTTCATAATAAGTTATGGAGCATGTGTAAACATTTATATGTTAATGGAACTGTCATCAACGTCAAGTGGTAAAAAAAAATAACGTTTGATTGGACATAAAGAGAGTGCACTGCTCTCACAGTTAATGTTGTGTGTGATCAGCACACACCTCAGTCCACGTGCCCTTGTTTTACATGCGTATCGCTTCAGTCATATCAGTAGGAAAAAAGCCAAATATATGGAAACCAGCGGAATGTGGCAACTCTGCGCATGGCAACGGTCAACAAGCTGTCTTGTGGGGCCCACTCGATGAGCTGCATGTGGCTCCCCCTGGCTGCAGATTGCCCACCACTGTTCAAAGTAGATCTTGTCTATTTTGGTTTAGCAATTCCCATGTCCCCACACTTCCAGTGTGTTAGTCAGTTTGAGATCAACTCAAATATATCTCGGCCAATTTGTATATACTGCCTGTGGACTCTCACTGCGATCACACACTGCCTCGCCAAAGGCAACTACTCATATGCATGCACTTTTTCCTCTGTAATCTCCATTTCCACCACCCTGAGAAAGTCCAGCCATCATTCACACATGCCCAGTATCATTAAGTGTTAGGGTACCAGATGGGACACAAGCCAATAATTGATTTGGCGCTATTTTGATATATATATTTACATATATTTTATATATTGGACCTTTACATCCGAAAGATGTGCTGGTTAGGTGCATCGGCCGTGCTAAATTCTCCCTCAGTGTACCCGAACAGGTACCGGAGTGTAGCGGCTAGGGGACTTTCACAGTATTTTGATTTGATTTGATTTGATTTATTATTGTCACGTGTATTAGTATTGTGTGAAAAGTATTGTTTCTTGCGTGCTATACAGACAAAGCATACCGTTCATAGAGAAGGAAAAGAGAGAGTGCAGAATGAAATGTTACAATTATAGCTAGGGTGTAGAGAAAGATCAGCTTCGTGCGAGGTAGGAATGATTCAAAAGTCTGATGGCAGCAGGGAAGAAACTGTTCTTGAGTCACTTGGTACGTGACCTCAGACTTTTGTATCTTTTTCCCGAAGGAAGAAAGTGAAAGAGAGAATGTCCAGGGTGCGTGGGGTCCTTAATCATGCTGGTTGCTTTTCCAAGGTAGTGTAGACAGCTTGGAAGTGTAGACAGTGTCAATGGATGGGAAGCTGGTTTGCGTGATGGGCTACATGGGCTACATTCATGATGCCCATGTCCTCTTTAATGCCTCCACCAGACAATGCATTCTCATCAGTTTCACCCCTCTTCCCTCACAGGAGGTGTTCCCCAATAATTAGGTGAAGAGGTAATCATAGCTTGACTGAGTTAAAGTTAACATTTATTTATTAGTGTCGCAAGTAGGCTTAGATTATGAATGAAGCTACACTATAGTTTTTGCGGTCTTGGGCAGAGCAGGAGCCATACCAAGCTGTGATACAACCAGGAAGAATACTTTCTATGGTGCATCTGTAAAAGTTGATGAGAGTCATAGCTGAGATGCCAAATTTCCTTAGTCTCCTGAGAAGGCAGAAGTGTTGGTGGGCTTTCTTAACTAAAGTGTAACTTCATTCATAATCTAAGCCTACTTGTGACACTAATAAATAAATGTTAACTTTAACTCAGTCAAGCTATGATTACCTCTTTGCCTGACTAATTATTGGGGAACACCTCCTGTGAGGGAAGAGAGGTGAAACTGATGGGAATACGTTGGCTGGTGGAGGCATTAAAGAGGACATGGACATCACCAAACAGAAAGAGTAGCCACCCGAAGATTACAGGGGTCTTTTGATGTTTCATATGGTAGACAAATGCAATGCAGCTCTATAGAATATTCTTTACAACAGTAAACCTCGATAGAGACTGAGCTGGGGGAGTCTAATTAAGATTGATAAGTATTTTAATCAGCATGAACTGGAGTAAGGCAAATAAAATTATAAAATATGTCAGGGAGATGAGAGATTTGTTTCCAAAACACTTGATCACATTTGAAGATAATTCCCAATAATGGATGGTTGTTTCCTCCATCACAAAGGAAGTCCATTTTTCATGTTTCCACGAATCCTTTGACCAAGATTGGGAATGCAGATATCACCAAGGGCGCTCATCACTCAAGACTATCTGTGGCACCCGTAAATGTGTAAGCTTATTGTTTTTGATATTATCTGGTGAAGAATCTTTGCATGTCAAGACAGCAAGTTCACAACATGTAGGAACATCATTACTCTGCTTCAGTATGCATCATGCATTCAAAACAGCAGATACATGGGAACGCCACCACCTGCGAGTTCCCCTCTAAGCCACCCACCATCCTGACTTGGAAATATATCACTGTTCCTTCACTGGATCAAAATCTTGGAACTCACTCCTTAACAGCACCATGGGCGCACCGACACCACATGGAGTGCAGCAGTTCAGGTAAAAAGGTAAAGTCACCATAGTCTCAGGTGACTATAGGCTCCATCTTTGAGGGGGAGAGCTGACTGGTGGTGATTTAACCTGAGGATCACCACATCTCAGGCAAGGGGCGAGGTTGAGAGGGTGGGAGCTTCATGAATAATCTCAGCTGATATGGGAATTGAACCAGTGCTGTTGGTGTCACTCTGTATCACTAACCAGCTGTTCGGCCACCTTCTCAGAGGCTATTAGGGATGGGCAATAAATGCTGACCCATCCAGTGACACCCACAGCCAATGAATTCAATTTTTAAAAGATTGTGCAAAACAGAATAGGAGAAATACTGGGCAGGATTTTTCCAACCTTCCTGCCAGTGGGATCTTCCAGTCCCGTTGACAGCGCAACTTGTCAGGGATTTGACAGCAACAGGGGTTGGATTCAAAGGGAAATCCCATTGGCAGGGCGGGACGTGCCCTGCCATTGGCCGCCGGTGGGAGGAACATGGCGAGGGGAAGGGGCAGAGAATCCTGTTCAGTACCTTTCAGCATGTGTAATGATGGAGTGACAGTGCAAACCATGAGAATTGAATGCCGGTACAATGAGGAAGCTCAGCAGCGTCACTCCTGTGCCATGATTTCCCAGTCTAAATGGCTGGGGTAAGAAAGTGAGAGCGTATCCAGAATATCTATGATGCTATTCAAATTATAGAGTGGGTGCAATCATAATCAACATTGTGTTCTTTCAACAAGGGCTTTGTATTAAGGTGCAACTGCCTTGGATAATTATGTGGTTGCATGAACAAAGACCTGCCCATTATTTTCTTGGATATTGTGTACTGCGAAACAAAGTACTGTGTCATTTCAGTGGCGCATAATTAATTTAAAAATTAATAATTAAAGCATTAGCTTCTGCACTTCTTCTGATCATCCACTGAGGGGAGGTGGTGCAGTAGTGGTGTTGTCCCTGGACTCATAATCCTCTGGGGGCCTGGGTTTGAATCCCACACTCTCAGCCATGAAGATTGGGAATTTTGGTTGATAGCTCGTTCCAAGCTGCTGCCTCCTAGTGGCCATTTGAAAGACAATAGGGGCTATTCTTCCAGCCTGGCCAGGAGACATCAACGGGGGTGTTTCGCGGGCTTCCTGCTGGACACCACGGCATCTCAGCGCCATCACCTCCATGCTGGAAATCGGTACAGAGCTCATTTCAATATTATAGATGGGTGACAGTGAGAGGGGCTGGGAGGAAGCAGTCAGTGCAGGGATTCCCTGTGGTCGTTCCCCTTAGCAACAAGTATTCCGCTTTGGATGCAGTTGAGGGGGATGACATACCAGTGGTGAGCCGCAGTGAGCGGATCTCCAGCACTGAGTCCGTCCCTGTGGCTCGGGAGGGTAAAGGGGAGAGCGGGAGGGCAATAGTTATTGGGGACTCGTTAGTTAGAGAGATAGATAGGAGGTTCTGTGGCAGCAAAAGAGACTCACGGATGGTATGTTGCCTACCGGATGCCAGGGTCCGTGACGTCTCGGACCGTGTTTTCCCGATTCATAAGGGGGAGGGGGAACAGTCACAAGTCGTGGTACACATTGGTACCAACGACATAGGTAAGAGAAGGGACGGGGATGTAAAACAGGAATTTAGGGAGCTGGGCTGGAAGCTGAGAGCCAAGACAAAACAATGTGGTCATCTCTGGTACGTTGCCGGTGCCACGTGATAGCGAGTTGAGGAACAGGCAGAGAGTGCAGTTAAACATGTGGTTGCTGGGATGGTGTAGGAGGGAGGGTTTCAGCTACCTGGATAATTGGAACACATTCTGGGGAAGGTGGGACCTGTACAAACAGGACGGGGTGCACCTGAACCAGAGGGGCACCAATATCCTGGGAGGGAAATTTGATACGGCTCTTCAGGGGGGTTTAAACTAATTTGTCAGGGGGGGGTGGGAAAAGGAGTTGTAGTCCAGAAGTCAGTGTTGAGGGTGGTGAGTATTGGGGAAGGTATCAAGGTCAAGGGTGGGTTCCAGTAGACAGGAAGGTGGGTTGAAGTGTGTCTACTTCAATGCAAGGAGCATCCGGAACAAGGTAGATGAACTTGGGGCGTGGATTGGTACTTGGGACTACGATGTTGTGGCCATTACAGACATCGGGTAGAACAAGGACAGGAATGGTTGTTGGACGTTCCGGGGTATAGATGTTTCAGTAAGTGTAGGGAAGCTGGTAAAAGAGGTGGAGGAGTAGCATTGTTAATCAAGGATAGTTTAACGGCTGCGGAAAGGCACTTCGAGGGGGATCTGCATACTGAGGTAATATGGGCTGAAGTTAGAAATAGGAAAGGAGCGGTCACATGGTTAGGAGTTTACTATAGGCCCCCAAATAGTAATAGAGATGTGGAGGAAGAAATTGCTAAGCAGATTATGGATAGGTGTGGGGGTCACAGGGTAGTTGTCATGGGGGACTTTAACTTTCCAAATATTGATTGGAACCTTTGTAGGTCGAATAGTTCGGATGAGGCAGTTTTTGTGCAGTGTGTGCAGGAGGGTTTCCTGACACAATATGTGGATAGGTCGACAAGAGGTGAGGCCACATTGGATTTGGTACTGGGAAATGAACCGGGCCAAGTGTTAGATTTGGGTGTGGGAGAGCACTTGGGAGATAGTGACCACAATTCGGTGTCTTTTGTTATTGCAATGGAGAGGGATAGGGCCATATGGCAGGGCAAGGTTTATAATTGGGGGAGAGGTAATAATGATGCAATTAGGCAAGAATTAGGGGGCATAAGTTGGGAACAGAAACTGTCAGGGAAAGGCACTAATGAAAAGTGGAACTTTTTCAAGGAACAAATACTGCGTGTCCTTGATAGGTATGTCCCTGTCAGGCAGGGAGGAAATGGCCGAGTGAGGGAACCATGGTTCACGAAAGAGGTGGAATGTCTTGTGAAAAGGAAGAGGGAAGCTTATGTAGGGATGAGGAAACAAGGTTCAGATGGCTCGATTGAGGGTTACAAGTTAGCAAGGAATGAGCTGAAAAAGGGGCTTAGGAGAGCTAGGAGGGGGCATGAGAAGTCCTTGGTGGGTCAGATCAAGGAAAACTCCAAGGCTTTTTACTCTTATGTGAGGAATAAAAGAATGACCAGGGTGAGGTTAGGGCCGGTCAAGGACAGTAGTGGGAACTTGTGTATGGAGTCAGTAGAGATAGGCGAGGTGATGAATGAATACTTTTCTTCAGTGTTCACCAAGGAAAGGGGCCATGTTTTTGAGGAAGAGAAGGTGTTACAGGCTAATAGGCTGGAGGAAATAGCTGTTCGGAGGGAGGATGTACTAGCAGTTTTGAATAAAGTTGAAGGTCGATAAGTCCCCTGGGCTTGATGAAATATATCCTAGGATTCTTTGGGAGGCAAGGGATGAGATTGGAGAGTCTTTGGCTTTGATCTTTGGGTCCTCACTGTCCACGGGGATGGTGCCAGAGGACTGGAGAGTGGTGAATGTTGTTCCTCTGTTTAAGAAAGGGAATAGAAATGACCCTGGTAATTATAGGCCGGTTAGTCTTACTTCGGTGGTTGGTAAGTTGATGGAAAAGGTCCTTAGGGATGGGATTTACGGCCATTTAGAAAGATGCGGATTAATCCGGGATAGTCAGCACGGATTCGTGAAGGGCAAGTCGTGCCTCACAAATTTGATAGAATTTTTTGAGGAGGTAACTAAATGTGTTGATGAAGGTAGGGCAGTTGATGTAATATACATGGATTTTAGTAAGACGTTTGATAAGGTCCCCCATGGTCGGCTTATGATGAAAGTAAGGAGACGTGGGATAGAGGGAAAGTTGGCCGATTGGATAGGTAACTGGCTATCTGATCAAAGTACAGTATGACAGATGGTATTTGCTACCAAATAAACCTGTTGGACTTTAACTTGGTGTTGTGAGACTTCTTACTGTGCATTCCCCAGTCCAACGCCGGCATCTCCACATCATATCTGATCAAAGACAGAGGGTGGTGGTGGATGGAAAATTTTCGGACTGGAGGCAGGGTGCTAGGGGAGTGCCACAGGGATCAGTGCTTGGCCCTCTGCTATTTGTGATTTTTATTAATGACTTAGAGGAGGGGGCTGAAGGGTGGATCAGTAAATTTGCTGATGACACCAAGATTGGTGGAGTAGTGGATGAGGTGGAGGGCTGTTGTAGACTGCAAAGAGACGTAGATAGGATGCAAAGCTGGGCTGAAAAATGACAGATGGAGTTTAACCCTGATAAATGTGAGGTGATTCATTTTGGTAGGACAAATTTAAATGTGGATTACAGGTTCAAAGGTAGGGTTCTGAAGACTGTGGAGGAACAGAGAGATCTTGGGGTCCATATCCACAGATCTCTAAGGTTGCCACTCAAGTGGATAGAGCTGTGAAGAAGGCCTATAGTGTGTTAGCTTTTATTAACAGGGGGTTGGAGTTTAAGAGCCGTGGGGTTATGCTGCAACTGTACAGGACCTTGGTGAGACCACATTTGGAATATTGTGTGCAGTTCTGGTCACCTCACTATAAGAAGGATGTGGAAGCGCTGGAAAGAGTGCAAAGGAGATTTACCAGGATGCTGCCTGGTTTGGAGGGTAGGTCTTATGAGGATAGGTTGAGGGAGCTAGGGCTGTTCTCTCTGGAGCGGAGGAGGTTGAGGGGAGACTTAATAGAGGTTTATAAAATGATGAAGGGGATAGATAGAGTGAACGTTCAAAGACTATTTCCTTGGGTGGAGGGAGCTATTACAAGGGGGCATAACTATAGGGTTCATGGTGGGAGATATAGGAAGGATATCAGAGGTAGGTTCTTTACGCAGAGAGTGGTTGGGGTGTGGAATGGACTGCCTGCAGTGACAGTGAAGTCAGACACTTTAGGAACATTTAAGCGGTTATTGGATAGGCACATAGAGCACACCAGGATGGTAGGGAGTGGGATAGCTTGATCTTGGTTTCAGATAAAGCTCGGCACAACATCGTGGGCTGAAGGGCCTGTTCTGTGCTGTACTGTTCTATATTCTATGTTCTATTATAATTAGCATTTGCATTTCATTAGCACCCCCAGGACTGAAGTCTCCAGATCCACTAGCATCTGCACACCCGCCCGCCCCCCCCCCCCCCGCCCTCCGCCAGGAGTGGTTCACTCCAGCGGGGTTTACTACTGCACCGCACTAATGAGGGACATGCACCCTAACCTCACTGGAGTGAACAGAGGCCATTGAGGCCCCCCCCTCAAGACGTCCGGGGTAAGGGGGGGGGTGCCCCCTGGGCACTGCCAGCTTGGCAGTGCTAGGATGATGATCAGGGCTGGCCATCCAGGTGGGAGGGGAGGGTTTGGACTGCCGGTGGGGGGGGATGGGTGGGAGGATCGAGAGCTTGGGGCTGGCCAGGGGAGTGGGAACATTGAGGCTTGCCTGGGGTGATCCGGGAAGCCAATGATTGGTCGGAGGTGGGGTGGGGGGGGAGGTCGGCAAGGGCAGCAATGGGGGTTCCGGGGAAGGCCAACAATCGGGGGGTGAGAGTGGGTCGGAGGGGCAGCAATAATGGTTGTGGGGCTGGCCAGCGATCGGGCAAGTCAATGGTTCGGTGGACGGCAGTGCGGGGCTAATGTGCATGCGCCGATCTCCACTCTGACAGATCAGCACATGCGTAATGGCCCGCGGGTATAGGCTCCACCCCCTGATTTTCAGAGGGAATCCTGCTAGGGCATTCTGATGCACAGAGTGTGGGAGGTTCATTTTGAAAACCCTGCTCGAAAAACCAGCAGGAGTTACTCCAGTTTTCATGCAAATTGGGGACTTGGAATTTTTTTGGAGAATCCCAGCCGATATTGATGGAAAGGATTGGTCTTTAATTTGATTGTTTTGCGCAACCAACTGAGGTCCTTGCGACAAAGAGTATCTGGGGGAAAACAGACCGTTTTACAAATTGTAACCACAGGTCACATGTTCCAGATTTTATTCCATTTGAACAGAATGTAGTGAGTGACTAAGGTGGATTAAAAAATGTGATTGTTGCTATATTATAAACCTAAGGTTATTTCGAAGATTTTTTAACTTGCAGCTAAAGCGTCCAGTTTGCATCAAAGTGCTGCATCTAACTGCAACATTTTAAGGATAAATCTTAAAAATAACAAACCTAATAATTACAAAATATCTGGTTTAACTTGATGACTGTGAAAAAAAATGTTTTCTCCTAATATGTTGTATTTCAATTACTCATGATAGCTAAAATGTGTTCCGACAAAGAAAGAATATGTATCTTTTAACTCTAAACCCTCCTCGTGGTCAATGCTCCAGGGTAACTATTTATTTTCTTTATCTCCATGACTTTCCCAATCATCCATATTTCCTCTATCCCATTCACAATTATCTATCACACCAACGCCCATATAGCCATCCTACCATATCCAGTAACTACAGCTTACAAAAGGGTCAGTTCTTGAACGAGTTTATACACATGCTCGTAAAATGGGGCAAAATCTAATTCCAGAAAATGTTCTCACGAAATACACTGAGCCCTAACAGAGAAATGCATGTTGAAATGTTTCCTTGGATTTTTCTTTTCAAATTAGTGATCTTATTATAAACTCACAACGCGTTGGGGCCTGAACTCTGTCAGTTTACAAAGCCCCACTGAGAAAATGTTAATTTGAGGATACTTCCACAAGGAAACTTACAACCTCAATTTTCTGTGCAAGATCCTGCAGAATTTGATTGAAAGGTATATAATTATACTGGATTAACTCAATTCTTTCATTACATGTAAGAGTGGGTGGCTTGGGAATCTGGGACAATTCTAGCTCTGTCTCAGTTTCACTTTTAAGTAATCTCGCATTCTGAGACAGTAGATTGGATTTTCCAATTGTTCCCAATTTTCTAATCAGCATAATCACTGGAGGGAAAATTGGGCAGAATTCCATGATGGTGGATCTCAATCTCATTGTCCATCACATTTTCAGTGTGTGGAGAATATTTATTTTAATTTGATTTATTATTGTCACATGTATTTGGATACAGTGAAAAGTTTTGTTTCTTGTGCAGACAAAACATACTGTTCATAGCGAAGGAAAGGAGAGATTGCAGAATGCAGTGTTACAGTCATAGAGGAGTGTAGAGAAAGATCAACTCAATATAAATTGGGCCATTCAAAAGTCTGAAGGCAGCAGGGAAGAAGCTGTTCTTGAGTCAGTTGGTATGTGACCTCAGACGTTTATATCTTTTTCCTGACGGAAGAAGGTGGAAGAGAGAATGTCCCGGGTGCATGGGGTCCTTAATTATGCTGGCTGCTTTTCCAAGGCAGCGGGAAGTGTAGACAGAGTCAATGCATGGGAGGTTGGTTTGCATGATGGATTGGGCTACATTCGTGACCCTTTGTAGTTTCTTGCAGTCTTGGACATTTTGATTTGATTTGATTTGATTTATTATTGTCACATGTACAAGCATACAGTGAAAAGTATTGTTTCTTGCGCGCTATACAGACAGAGCATATCATTCATAGAGAAGGATATGAGAGAGTGCAGAATGTAGTGTAACAGTCATAGCTAGGGTGTAGAGAAAGATCAACTTAATGCAAGGTAGGTCCATTCAAAAGTCTGACGGGCAGCAGGGAAGAAGCTGTTCTTGAGTTGTTTGGTACGTGACCTCAGAATTTTTCCCGACGGAAGAAGGTGGAGAGAGAATGTTCGGGATGCATGGGGTCCTTAATTATGCTGGCTGCTTTGCCAAGGCAGCGGGAAGTGTAGATAGAGTCAATGGGTGGGAGGATGGATTGGGCTACATTCACGACCTTTTGTAGTTCCTTGTGGTCTTGGGCAGAGCAGGAGCCATACCAAGCTATGGTACAGCCAGAAAGAATGCTTTCTCTGGTGCACAGAGGCATAGAGGCCATAGAGGTTTACAGCATGGAAACAGGCCCTTCGGCCCAACTTGTCCATGCCGCCTTTTGTTTTTAAACCCCTAAGCTAATCCCAATTGCCCACGTCTGTAAAAGTTGGTGAGAGTCGTAACTGACATGCCAAATTTCCTTAGTCTTTTGAGAAAGTAAAGGTGTTGGTGGGCTTTCTTAACTATAGTGTCAGCATTTGGGGACCAGGACAGGTTGTTGGTGATCTGGACACCTAAAAATGTGAAGCTCTCGACCCTTTCCACTTCATCCCTGTTGATGTAGATAGGGGCATGTTCTCCTCTATGCTTCGTAAAGTTGATGACTATCTCCTTCATTTTGTTGACATTGTGGGGAGGGGGGAATAAAAAAAATCACTGCCAGTGATTTACCATTCAGCCTCTAACAGCTGGCTTTGAGATGCACTGTCTTATGGCAACAATATCATACTGGTTTCTTCATATCACTTCTATCCTCAATGCTATAATTTTCATGACAAATAGCTTCTGCCTTCCTCAAAAGCTGGGCTCTTTCCTGTTCCAACAGCTTCCCTGTGGCTTTACAAATGGAGATCTGCTGCCTCCGAGCTGCCTATGTAATACGTCATACACAACTGCCATAATCGCTGCTTCTGTGGTGCATCTGTAAAAGTTGGTGAGTCGTAGCAGACATGCCGAATTTCCTTAGCCTCCTGAGAAAGTAGAGGCATTGGTGGGTATAAAGACATGATGGATGGAGGGAGTTCAGGCACAGATCACCCATGCTCTCCTCATCCTGTGTTTTGCATGACTGCCGACAAGTCAAAGCTGCAGGCAACAAAGACAGACACCTAATGTGAGCGGGGGCCTTTTTAACTGAGCGGTTCAGGTTCTGATTAAGTTACTGATATCCAATACACTGTTTTAACTGGAGGCTAAATCAGGGAGCTTTTAAATATTTATTACAATAAATTTGATTAAAGATAGCCAAAAATAATAATTGAAATTTAAAAAAAACTTTAAGAACAGCAGAACATTGTGAAAAAGAAAGCCCAATGGACAAGCAAGCCATGTTCAATCTATGGGTGTCCCTTGGGGGAAGATCCTATGTGAATGTTCCGCAATCGCCAAAGGTGATAAAGTAAATACTCAGAGCATCAACCTACCTCCACCAACTTAATACTGGCTAATGACTTGTCATTAGTGTGATATCTTTGACTACAGCATTGGAGGAACCATGCAATATTGAACAATAACTGATAATCAACCCTTGTGGGAGAGACTAGAACTAGGGGACCACGTTTTAAAAATAAAGGGTCTCTCATTGAAGTCGAAGATGAGGAGATTTATTTTTCCCTCAGAGGGTCATTGGTCTGTGGAATTCTCTTCCCCAGGAAGCACTGGAGGGCGGGTCACTGAATATTTTTAAAGCTGAACTAGATTCATGGCTGATGATGGTGTGAAAGGGTACAGGAAGTAGACAGGAAAGTGGAGCTGAGGGCACAATCAGATCAGCCATGATCTTGTCAGATGGTGGCAATAGGTCTGAGGGGCCAAATGGCCTACTGCTGCTCCTAACTTCATCATCTGCATGTCAGGGCAGCACATTGACACAGTCGTTAGCACTGCTGCCTTACAGCACCAGGAACCTGGGTTCGATTCCCGGCTTGGGTCACTGTCTGTGTGGAGTCTGCACATTCTCCCCGTGTCTGCCTGGGTTTCCTCCAGGTGCTCCGGCTTCCTCCCGCAGTCCGAAAGGCGTGCTGGTTAGGGTGTGTTGTCCATGCTAAATTCTCCCTCAGTGTATCCAAACAGGCATCGGGGTGTGGCGACTAGGGGATTTTCACAGTCACTTCCTTGCAGTGTTAATGTAAGCCTACTTGTGACACTAATAACTTAAAAAATGTTAAAGGAACAAGCATGTTTTAGGACCAAACAGAAGCAACCTTTTACAAATGTAGACCACACATGATTCTTAGCAACCAAAATTCTTCAGAGAGCCTCAGAAATAACACCAGAATGGTAATAAAATGACCCAGAGACCACTTGACATTCGGTGCGACAAAGCAGAGCTCAAGAGTGCAAAAGGATCCTTTGTTGGATCTTTCACTTCAGCAGACTTAGCTTCTCATCATACTCGCCTTATTTCAAGGTTTATTTGCTTAACCAGTCTTAAAATAAATTTCAATGTTTCCTGTTTCTCATGAGATGCTTTTGAAAACCATGTTCCATCCCCAATTTCCCATAGATGCAAGTCACCAGCAATGAACATAGAACATAGAACATTACAGCGCAGAACAGGCCCTTCGGCCCACGATGTTGCACCGACCAGTTAAAAAAAAAAACTGTGACCCTCCAACCTAAACCAATTTCTTTTCGTCCAATAACCTATCTACGGATCTCTTAAACGCCCCCAAACTAGGCGCATTTACTACTGATGCTGGCAGGGCATTCCAATCCCTCACCACCCTCTGGGTAAAGAACCTACCCCTGACATCGGTTCTATAACTACCCCCCCTCAATTTAAAGCCATGCCCCCTCGTGCTGGATTTCTCCATCAGAGGAAAAAGGCTATCACTATCCACCCTATCTAAACCTCTAATCATCTTATATGTTTCAATAAGATCCCCTCTTAGCCGCCGCCTTTCCAGCGAAAACAATCCCAAATCCCTCAGCCTCTCCTCATAGGATCTCCCCTCCATACCAGGCAACATCCTGGTAAACCTCCTCTGCACCCTCTCCAAAGCCTCCACATCCTTCCTGTAATGTGGGGACCAGAACTGCACACAGTACTCCAAGTGCGGCCGCACCAGAGTTGTGTACAGTTGCAACATAACGCTACAACTCCTAAATTCAATCCCCCTACCAATAAACGCCAAGACACCATATGCCTTCTTAACAACCTTATCTACTTGATTCCCAACTTTCAGGGATCTATGCACACATACACCTAGATCCCTCTGCTCCTCCACACTATTCAAAGTCCTCCCGTTAGCCCTATACTCAACACATCTGTTATTCCTACCAAAGTGAATTACCTCACACTTCTCCGCATTAAACTCCATCCGCCACCTGCTTTCCTTTCGAAGCTGTCCTTAGGACAAGAACATTCCAACGTAGATCAAACATTAACTGCTGGGCGGAATCCTCCAGTCACCTCCTTGCCTGATTGCGTATGGCAGATGCTCCCATGAGGCCATCGCTTTTGCCAAGGAAACTCAAGCTTGTCTCCTGTCGACACAAGCTTCAACTCACAGTTTATTGTTTCTTTAGTTCTCCATGGATTTAACAGGCAAAAAATAAATCACAAGTGATTATTTAAGCAATAGCTCAGCTCCCTTGTGTGTCATGAAGCAATGTGTTAAAACTACAAACACACCAGCAATCCTCAGTGAACAATGCCCCATATTAAAAATGGAAAGTAATTTAGGATGTGATATTTGTTTGTAGGTGTATTCAATGTAGTTTGCAAGGACCATATCATTGGGACTACTAAATAATTGTGGCTTCTTGTGTAGGCATTTCATAGAATCATGGAATAACCTACAGTGCTGAAGGAAGCCATTTGGCCCATCAGGTCTGCACCAACTCTCCAACAGAGCATTTTACCCAAGCCCTATCCCTGTAACCCAACATACAAACCCCACTAATCCCCCTAACCTGCACATTTTGGGACACTAAGGGGTAATTTTAGCATGGCTAATCCACCTGACCTGCACACCTTTGGACTGTGGGAGGATACCGGAGCACCCGGACGAAACACACGCAGACAACATGCAAACTCCACACAGGCAGTGACCCAAGGCCAGAATTGAACCTGGGACCCTGGCACTGTGAGGCAGCAATGCTAACCACTGTGCCACCTTGTTGTGTGATGCGGATTGGATTTGTTCTACTATCTGTGGACAACTTAGTGTTGCAACTGCACTGGAACAGCTTCTCCAAGGATGTGGTTAAATCTGAAGCACAGCTCTTCAGCAGTACACCCGGAATATTGTCAGGGTCCTTTGTTGTTCCTTGGCCATTTCTTGATGTCAAATGGTGTGAATCAAATTGGCTGAAAACTCGCGCCTGCAATGATGGGGGTATGGATGACTCTTTGATTTGATTTGATTTGATTTATTATGGTCACATATATTAATATACAGTGAAAAGTATTGTTTCTTGCCGCTATGCAGACAAAGCATACTGTTCATAGAGAAGGAAATGAGAGAGTGCAGAATGTAGTGTTATAGTCATAGCTAGGGTGTAGTGCGAGGTAGTCCATTTAAAAGTCTGATGGCAGCAGGGATGAAGCTGTTCTTGAGTCTGTTGGTATGTGACCTCAGACTTTTGTATCTTTTTCCCGATGGAAGAAAGTGCAAGGGAGAATGTCTGGGGTGAGTGGGGTCCTTGATTATGCCGGCTGCTTTTCGGAGGTAGCGGGAAGTGTAGACAATGTCCATGGATGGGAGGTAAGTTTGAGTGATGGACTGGGCTTCATTCATGACCCTTTGTAGTTTCTTGCAGTCTTGGACAGAGCAGGAGCCAAACCAAGCTGTGATACAACCAGAAAGAATGCTTTCTGTGGTATATCTGTAAAAGTTGGTGAGAGTCGTGGTGGACATGTCAAATTTCCTCATCTCCTGAGAAAGTAGAGGCGTTGGTGGACGTTCTTAACTATAGTGTCCGCATGGGGGGACCAGGACAGGTTGTTGGTGATCTGGACACCTAAAAATTTGAAGCTCTCGAACATTCCTACTTCGTCCCCATTGACGTAGACAGGGGCATGTTCTCCACCACACGTTCTGAAGCCAATGATTATCTCCTTCATTTTGTTGACATTGAGCGAGAGATTATTGTCGTTGCACCAGAGCCAATTCACCAGATTCTCTATCTCTTTCCTGTACTCTGTCTCGTCATTGTTTGAGATCCGACCCACAGCGGTGATGTCATCAGCAAAATTGAAGATTGAGTTGGAGGGGAATTTGGCCACACAGTCATAGGTATATAAGGAGTATAGTAGGGGGCTGAGAACACAGCCTTGTGGGGCACCGGTGTTGAGGATGATCGTGGAGGAGGTGTTGTTGCCTATCCTTACTGACTGTGGTCTGTGGCTTAGGACGTCTAGGATCCAGTTACAGAGGAGGAGCTGAGCCCCAGGCCACGAAATTTGGAGATGAGTCTCATAGGAATAATGGTGTTAAAGGCTGAGCTGTAGTCTATGAAGAGGAATCTGACGTAGGTGTCTTTGTTGTCTAGGTGTTTCAGGGTTGAGTGTAGAGCCAGGGAGATGGCGTCTGCTGTGGACCTGTTGCAGTGATAGGCAAACTGTAGTGGATCCAGGCAGTCTGGGAGGCAGGAATTGATTCGTGCCATTTGAAGTACTTCATAATGATGGATGTTAGAGCCACAAGATGATAGTCATTAAGGCATGCTACCTGGCTTTTCTTTGGTACTGGGATGATGGTCGTCTTCTTGAAGCAGATAGGGACCTCAGATTGGTGTCACGAGAGGTTGAAGATGTCTGCGAATACCCCCACCAGCTGAACCTTCTCTTCTAACCGAAGACAGTTGCGAATATTTCGGGTCCATATTCTAAGACTTCCATGCTCTGGCCTAGCCTTAAACGTTATTTATCCCGTCAGGTCCTAAATTACCTCACATTGGCTGAAACAACTGAAACAATCCCAAAAGGGAGAACATGGAAGATTTACAAAGAATGAAACACATGGCAGTTTCTTTGTTGTCCGCAGAATTTCCTTATGTGTTAAATAAAAATCTCTATAATTGCATCTCTATATTGCTTCAAAAATAAACTCCTGCTTTTTAAAATTCTCAAATGAAACCCTTGGAATAATTAATTGCTGTCATTAGGGAATTTGAGAAACGAAAGCATCTGCATGTGGTGCTTGGCTGTTTGAGGCCAACATGTTGGATATGTTGGACCATTTCTCATAGTGGACTGTAAATTATCAAGTTGTTTTGTGTATAAGAAAGTAGTGGATTGCTAAGCAACACTAACAACACCATGATACAATGAGTTAGCAGTCTCTCTTACAGTAAATATTGGGATTCAGGGAAAGAATATAAATTATCAGATGCCTGGAATTAATTTGTTATTTAATTTTCTTTGCTGGCATGGGTGGAGGGTGATCGGAGTCTGTACAGCTTTTAGCAAAGTTCCAGTTCTCAATTTTGAAATGTATCAGTTGGACTCCATCTGGGCTTGATACATTGCCCCCTTCGATGTATCAGTGAACAGTTCAGTCATAGGAACAAGCAACCCTCAATCCATTAAATTGGGAATCGGAGAACAGGGAAATTGTAGGGTTGCTACAGTTGATATTGGGGGCGGGGGGGGGGGTTGAGGATACGAGGCAAATTGGGCGGGATTCCCATTCCTGATTTTGATCCAGCAAACTCCGGCTGGATGTGCGTAGACTGGAGACTGGCCTAGGTGACCCTGACTGGCTGCAATGCCGCCCCCATCAGTCAAACAGCCTGCCAAGATTCACTGTTAAGGCTCAAGCATGAATCATAGTCACTGAGCGGTGATGCCAGAGGTCACTAGTGTTTCTGAGCAACGCCCCAGACAGGAGGTTAACACCGGCAGGAAGAGGCGCAACACAAGCAGCAATTTGAATTGGCAAGGAGGTAGTATCGGGGATCTCATTAGGCTGTGGTGGATGCACTTGTTTTGACAATTGCACGTACAGGTCTTGTGCCACATGATAACGTTTAAGCGAACTTTTTAATGAAATCGTTTGCTACACAAAATGCATCTGACCATTGTGGCTGGCCAAAAATAACATCTGGAACCTGATTAGTGTTTGATGATATACATGCTGCCTCATCATGAATAAAATGCATCCTATTTCAGGAATCCAAATTAGCTTCGATTCAACACTCGGCAGCAAGATTTCTTTTTGCAATACTGATCATATTTCTTGCTGCGTGTCTGCAAACTGTGTAAATATTTTGAGGAATTGTATGCTTTTGGATTAATTGTAGCCTGCTCTGATGGTTGCATTGGGAGGGTCTTGCCAGCAGAGTTGGTATGTCGCAAAAGGAGTCCATTTGGCCCATCATGTCCATATTGGCTCTCCAAATGAGCATCATGGCTTAGTGCCATGATTTTCCCCATACCGGGTGAGATTTTCCGGCCGTTCGTGCCGGCGGAATCTTCTGGTCTCACCAATGGTGACTCCATCACTGTGTGTTCCCCAACGGCAGAGGGTGCGAAAAACAGAAACCCCATTGACAGCAGTGGGACCGGAAGATCTCGTTGTTGGCCGATGGTAGGCCACCTCCAATGCCACAAATCATGCCCATTATTTCTATTCAAATAATAATCTCATGCCCTCGACTGAACTTGCCTCTACGATACTTCCACGCAGTGCATTCCAGGTCTGAACCACTCACTGTGTGAAAAAGGTTTTTCTCACATCACATTTGCTTCATTTGCAAATCCTTTTAAATCTGTGCCCTCTCATTCTTGATCATTTTACAAGCAGGAACCATTTTTCCCGAGCGAATCTGTCAAGTCCCTCATGATTTTGTACATCTTTATCAATTCTCCTTTTAGCCCAGACAAATGCGAGGTGATGCGATTCCCGGACAAATGTGAAGTGATGCGATTTGGAAGGTTTATTGCAGAAAGTTTACTATAAATGGTAGAGCCTTAGAAATATTAGCATACAGAGCGATCTGGTGTGCAGATTCACAATTCCCTTAAGGTGGCAGCTCAGATGGACTAGGTGGTCAAGAAGGCGTAGAATCCCTACAGTGCAGAAGGAGGCCATTCGGCCCATCGAGTTTGCACCAACCACAATCCCACCCAGGCCCTAATCCCATAACCCCACATATTTACCCTGCTGATCCCCTGACACGAGAGTTAATTTAGCATGGCCAATCAACCTAACCCACACATCTTTGGACTGTGGGAGGAAACCGGAACACCCAGGGGAAAACCCACGCAGGCACACAGGGTATGTGCAAACTCCACACAGACAACGACCCAAGGTCAGAATTGAACCCGGGTCCCTAGAGCTGTGAGGCAGCAGTGCTAAACACCGTGCCGCTGTGCCCAATGGCATGCTGGCCTTGGTTGAGTATAGGAATTTAAACATCATGTTGCAGCTGTATAAGACTTTGATTTGGCCGCATTTGGAATATTGTGTATAATTCTGGTCGCCACACTGCCGGAAGGATGTTGATTCATTGGAAAGGGTGCAGAAGAGATTTACCAGGATGTTGCCTAGTTTGGAGGACATGGACTATGAAGAAAGGTTGAACAAACTTGGATTATTTTCATTGGAGTGTCGGAGGATGAGGGGGGACCTGATAGGGATTTACAAGATTATGGCAGGTTTGGAGAGAGTGGATAGTCAGAGTCTTTTTCCCAGGGTCGAAAGGTCAATTACTCGGAGGCAAAGTTTGAAAATGAGAGGGTGAAAGTTTAAAAGAGAAGAGAGGGGCAAGTTTTTCACACAGAGGGTGGTGAATGCCTGGAACGCGCTGCCAGAGGAGGTGGTGGAAGCAGATTCTATAACAATGTTCAAGAGGCATCTGGATAGTTTCATGAATAGGCAGCGAATAGAGGGATATGGACCACGTAGAGGCAAGAAAATATTAGATTAGAGAGGCATCTGTGTCAGCACAGACTTGGTGGGCTAAATGGCCTGTTCCTGCGCTCTACCATTCTTTGTTCTTCTCCTCTCCAAGGAGATCAGTCCCAACCCCTCCAATCAATCTTCATAACTGAAGTTTCTCATCCCTGGAACTGTTCTTGTAATGCTCTTCTGCACTTCTGCACTCTCTCCAATGCGCCCAAAACTGTACACAACATTCCAGTTTAGGTTTAACCAGTGTCATGTATAAGTTCAGCATAACCTCCTTGTCCCTATTAATAAAGCCCAGACTACTGCATGCTTTATTAATTGCTCTCTCCACCTTTCCTGCCACTTTCAATGATGTATGCACATATTACCCAAGTCCCTCTGCTCCTGTACCCCCTTAAGAATTTTACTTCTTATTTTATATTGTCTTTCCATGTTCTTTCCTACCAAATTGCATCGCATCTTTCCAAAGTGCGGCACCCAGAACTGGATGCAATGCTCCATCTGAGGCCAAACTAGTGCCTTATACAAGTTCAACATAACCTCTTTGCTTTTTGACTCTATGCACCCATTGATAAAGCCCAGGATACTGCTTGTTTTATGGATCACAGTCTCACATATAACCAAGTTCCGCTGCTGCTGAAACCTCTTGAGAATTGTACCCTCCATTCATTTTGCTTCTCCATGTTCTTCCTACGAAAGTGAATCACTTCACATTTCTCTGCATTGAACTTCAACTGCCACCTATCCATTCATTCCAACAACTTGTCTATGTCCTTTTGAAGTTGTACGCCATCCTCTTCACAGTTGCCAATGCTTCCAAGTTTCATATTGCCCACAAACTTTGAAATTGTGCCCTGTTCATCAAGGTCTGTGTCATATGGGGAGGCGATGGCCTTGTGGTATTATCGCTAGACCATTAATCCAAAAACTCAGCTGATGTTCTGAGGACCCGGGTTCAAATGCCGCGATGGTATAATTTGAATTTTTTTTTAAACTGGACTTAAGAATCTACTGATGACAATGAAAGAATTGTCGATTGTCGGAAAAACCCCTCTGGTTCACTAACATCCTTTAGGGAAGGAAATCTGCCATCCTTATCCGGTCTGGCCTACATGCGACTCCAGAGCCACAGCAATGTGGTTGACTCTCAACTGCCCTTGAACAAGGGCAACTAGGGATGGGCAATAAATGCTGGCCAGCCAGCGACATCCATGTCCCACAAACGAATAAAAAAAATTAACATATATGTCAGGAGAAACAAGGGCGCCAACACCACACGCTAAACGTTCATCCAGCCTGAAAAATATCCATTGACCACTACTCTTTGTTTCCCATCACTCAACCAATTCTGTTACTGCTACCCCTTTTATTCCATGAGCTATAACCTTTCTCACAATTCTGTTGTGTGGCACTGTATCAAATGCCTATTGAGTGTGACCACTTGGCTGCCTTTACATCTCCTTTCACAGAATTTAGATTCCTCCCATTGTAAGTCCAGAGAGATCTTGTTGAAGTCACATCAGGACTCATTGGAGCTGGCCCTGAAATAACTCTCACTGATAAATACAAAATTTTCCATCTTTTCCTGCGATCAGTTTAGCCTCCGCCTAACAGAAAATATGTAGAGTTATGGGAAGGAGTTCAGAGGAGGCCAAAAAAGACAGACTCTTGAAACTCAACATCTGAATTATGAGCAATAGATGATGTTCTCGGGGGCTTGAGTATGATATTTACTAGTGTGGGGTTGGCCAGCGGGGGAGCAACAGGCATGATGCTGTGAGGAGCTAACTGGAAACGGTGTGTACCCTTCAAATCCCCTCAGCCTCCAGATAACAGAAGAATAACGCCACCCGTCCCTTGACTTCAAGCAATAACCCAGCAATCAAATTTATTAAAAGTCTAAACAGTGGAAATTCAAACCAGCAGATCTCACTTGATTGCAGAACTTAAAAAGCTCAAAGCTTTGCAGAGTCTGTTGTATAAAAAACATTGATCCTGGAACACAAAAGTCTATAGGGGATAATTAGAACTTTGGACAACAGTGATAGTGGCTTGCCCAGCCATTAAACACCTCCCTTGTTTTTATTACATTTTCTGTGAACTGCAATAAAACACACATCAAGAGAATTATTTTTCTTACACTTTTACACTTTTACACCCTGTACGCGAGTTATCTGTCAATCAGCTGAAAGTGATTGTCTTTGATAGGTGTTAATTATTGTAGCAGGAAGCTGAGCTAACTGATGAGTCATCGGAGGCTTGACAAAATGAGGCAGCTTTTCCAACCGTTCGGAATAAGTGGATGCATGGAGAGGAGACTCTACCAGAGTCCGATGTGGATCAAGTGAGGGGTTGGGAATTTGGTTCACATGATAATTTGGTGCGGGGGGTGGTGGTGGCAGGGAAGGGAGGTTCCTTTTTCTACCTTCATAGAATCACAGAATCACAGAATACTACAGTGCAGAAGGAGGCCATTCGGCCCATCGACTCTGCACCAACGTATGAAAGGCCCTGACCTGCCCACCTAATCCCAATTGTCAGCACTTGGCCCATAGCCTTGAATGTTATGGCATGCCAAGTACTCATCCAGGTACTTTTCAAAGAATGTGAGGCATCCCGCCTCCACCACGAACCCAGATTGAATCATAGAATCCCTACAGTGCAGAAGGAGGCCATTCGGCCCATCGAGTCTGCACCAACCACAATCCCACCCAGGCGCTATTCTCATATCCCACATATTTACCCTGCTAATCACCCTGACATGAGGGTCAATTTAGCATGGCCAATCAACCTAACCCGCACATCTTCGGAGTGTGGGAGGAAACCGGAGCACCCGGAGGAAACCCACGCAGACACGGGGAGAATGTGCAAACTCCACACAGACAGTGACCTGAAGCCGGAATTGAACTCGGATCCCTGGCACTGCGAGGCAGCAGTGCTAACCACTTTTGCCATCCAGTAGCTGTAAAGACACCAGTTGCTGTCAAAGTGAAAGAAAAATCCTGCAATATTGTGAAGGTTAATGGTAGGTCAGAAAAGTCGACAGATTATATAATCCCCAAAAAACGACTAGAATGTAACAACGATTAAGAAATTAGAGTATGAAAGGGAAGCGGTAGAAATGTTACATTTTTAGTCAGAGTTTCAACAAGTATTTAAGAAGGAAAAGAGTAATGACAGGTGTCAGATCTCTCTGTGGGAGAGCATCTTGGGGATAGCGATCATAACTCTATCTCCTTTATGCTTGCATTGGAAAAAGAGAGGATCAGGCAAGCTCGGAAAGCGTTTGTATGGAGTAAGGGGAAATATGAAGACATAAGGCAGCAAATTAGAGGAGTAAATTGGAAGGAGGTATTCTCGGGGAAATCTACTGAAGAGAGGTGGCAGTTTTTCAAGGAATGTCTGTCTAGGGTTCTACAGGACAATGTTCCGAGCAGACAGGGAGGAGTTGGTAGGTTAAAGGAACCGTGGTGCACGAAAGCTGTGCGGGACCTAGTCGAGAAGAAAAGGAAAGCGTACAAAAGGTTCAGAGAGCTTGGCGAAGATAGGGATCGAGATGAGTATACGGCTGGTAGGAAGGGTCTAAAGAAGGAAATTAGGAGAGCCAGAAGGGGTCACGAGAAGGCCTTGGCGAGTAGAATTAGGGAAAACCCTAAGGCGTTCTATAAATATGTGAAGAGTTAAAGGATGAGACGTGAAGGAATAGGGCCTATAAAAGGTGAAGGCGGGAAAATCTGTACGGAACCAGTAGAAATGGCAGAGGTGCTTAATGAGTATTTTGCCTCGGTTTTCACAGAGGAGAAGGACATGGGTGGATGTACTGTGGGCTTGCGGTGGACTGAAAAGATTGAGTATGTGGACTTTAACAAAGAGGTTGTGCTGGAATCTTTGAATGGCATCAAGATAGATAAGTCGCCGGGTCCGGATGGGATGTACCCCAGGTTACTGTGGGAGGCGAGGGAAGAGATTGCAGAGCCTCTGGCGATGATCTTTGCGTCGTCGATGGAGACGGGAGAGGTGCCGGAGGATTGGAGGATTGCGGATGTGGTTCCTATTTTCAAGAAGGGGAATAGAGATAGTCCAGGAAATTACCGACCGATGAGTCTAACCTCAGTGGTTGGTAAGCTGATGGAGAAGATCCTGAGGGACAAGATTTATGAGCATTTAGAGAGGTTTAGTATACTCAAGAATACTCAGCATGGCTTTGTCAAAGGCAGATCGCGCCTTACGAGCCTGGTGGAGTTCTTCGAAAATGTGACTAAACACATTGACAAAGGGAAAGCGGTAGATGTGGTTTATATGGATTTTAGCAAGGCGTTCGATAAGGTCCCCCATGCAAGGCTTCTAGAAAAAGTGAGAGGCCATGGGATCCAAGGGGCTGCTGCCCTGTGGATCCAGAACTGGCTTGCCCAAAGGAGGCAGAGAGTGTGTATAGATGGGTCTTTTTCTAAATGGGGGTCGGTCACCAGTGGTGTGCCCCAGGGATCTGTTCTGGGACCCTTGCTGTTTGTCATTTTCATAAATGACCTGGATGAGGAAGTGGAGGGATGGGCTGCTGACGACACAAAGGTTGGTGGGGTTGTGGATAGACTAGAGGGATGTCAGAAGTTACAGAGGGACATAGATAGGATGCAAGACTGGGCGGAGAAGTGGCAGATGGTCTTCAACCCAGATAAATGCGTCGTGGTCCATTTTGGCAGGTCAAATGGGATGAAGGAGTACAATATAGAGGGAAAGACTCTTAGTACGGTAGAGGATCAGAAGGACCTTGGGGTCCGGGTCCATAGGACTCTAAACTCGGCCCCACAGGTGGAGGAGGTGGTTAAGAAGGCGTATGGTGTGCTGGCCTTTATCAATCGAGGGATTGAGTTTAGGAGTCCGGGGATAATGATGCAGCTATATAAGACCCTCGTCAGACCCCACTTGGAGTACTGTGCTCAGTTCTGGTCGCCTCATTACAGGAAGGATGTGGAAAAGATTGAAAGGGTGCAGAGGAGATTTACAAGGATGTTGCCTGGATTGAGTGGCATGCCTTATGAGGATAGGCTGAGGGAGCTTGGTCTTTTCTCCTTGGAGAGACGTAGGATGAGAGGAGACCTAATAGAGGTATATAAGATGTTGAGAGGCATAGATCGGGTGGACTCTCAGAGGCTTTTTCCTAGGGTGGAAATGTCTGCTATGAGAGGACACAGGTTTAAGGTGCTGGTGGGTAGGTACAGGGGAAATGTTAGGGGGAAGTTTTTCACACAGAGGGTGGTGGGCGAGTGGAATCGGCTGCCGTCAGTGGTGGTGGAGGCAAACTCAATAGGGTCTTTTAAGAGACTCCTGGATGAGTACATGGGACTTAATAGGATGGAGGGTTATAGGTAGGCCTAAAAGGTAGCGATATGTTCGGCACAACTTGTGGGGCCGAAGGGCCTGTTTTGTGCTGTAGTTTTCTATGTTTCTATGTTTCTATGACAGTGAACATTGTCCCTCAGAGGCTGAAAGAGGAGAATTCCTAATTTGAAACAAGGAAATGGCGAAAACACCGAACAGGTATTCTGGGTGGATTTTCCCATCCCGCCCACCACAGGAATCATAGCGAGTGGGATACGGACCACGCAAAGGTCCATTCACCTCGGGTGGGATTTTCCGGTCTTGGGGTAAGTATGGCTGGAAAACCCTGCCCTCTATGTCTGTTTTCACTTCAGAAGACACAAAAAACATATCAAGGATGTTTAAAAATCAAGAGACAAAAGGGAAGGAGAGATTTAAAACAATCACTGGGGACAAGATACTGGGCAAACTATTGGAGAAAGATTGACAAGACACCTGGGCTGAAAATTTCCCATCCTGCTGCGGGAATCGTAGCGGGTGAGACAGAAAATTCGTTCGTTGAGCTCGGGTGGGAATTTCTGACTTTGGGGCACACGCGGATGGTAAACCCGACCCCTGGATCTGATGGCTTCCGTCCTAGGGGCCCAAGAGAAGTGGTTCCAGAGATAGAAGATGCAGTGGTTATGATGTTCTACAATTCACTCAATTTTGAAAAGCTCCCAGTGGACTGTCAAATTGTCAATGTCACACGCTGTTCAAGAAAGGAGAGATACAGAGAGCAAAAAAAGCATAGGCCAGTTAGCCTAATGTCAGTTGTAGGGAAAATGCTACAATGCATTATTAAGGAGGTAATAGCTGGACATTTAGAAAAGTTACAACATACTCAGACAGTATCAACAGGCTTTTGTGAAAAGGTAAGTCATATTTGATTAATTAATTAGAGTTCTTTGAGGAAGTAACAAACAGGGTCGATAAAGGAGGACCTATAGATGTGGTGTACTTGGATTTCCAAAAGGCATTTAGAACATATAATGTAGAACAGTAAGCATAGGAACAGGCCCTTCAGCCCACAATGTTGTGCTGAACATGACTAATACTTTCTGACTGCCCTTGGTCAATATCCGTCTATTCCTTGCATATTCAAGTGCTTATCTAACAACCCCTTAAACACCCCTATCATATCTTCCTCCACCACCACCCCTGGCAGCATGTTCCAGACACCTGCCACCCTATGTGGAAAAAACTTGCCCCTCACATCTCCTTTGAACTTTCCCCTCTCACCTTAAACGCATGCCCCCTAGTATGAGACATTTCAACTCTGGGAAAAATATTCTGACTGTCAACCCCATCTATGCCTCTCATAATGTTATAGACTACTATCAGGTCTCCCTTCAACCTCCGCCACTCCAGAGAAAACAGCCCTAGTTTGTCCAGCCTCTCCCTGTAGCTCATACCCTCTAATCCAGGCAGCATCCTGGCAAACCTCTACTGCACCCTCTCCAAAGCCTCCACATTCTTCCTGTAATATGGTGACCAGAATTGAACCAAAGTTGCAACATGACACCCTGACTCTTGTACTCAATGTCCGACCAATAAAGGGAAGCATGTCATACGCCTGCTTTACCACTGTATCTGCTTGTGTGGCCACTTTCAGGGAGCTATGGAATTGAACCCCAAGATCCCTCTGCACAGTCCTGCCATTCACAGTATACTTACCCTTAATATTTGACCTGCCAAAGCGCAGCATCTCACAATTGCTCGAGTTAAACTCCATCTGCCATTTCTCCGCCCATATCAGCAACTGATCTATATCCTGCTGTAACCTTTGGCAACTTTCTACATGATCCACAACACCAGCTATCTTTGTGTCGTCTGTAAACTTACTAACCTATCTATGTTTTCATCCAAGTCATAATATTGGATATACCACAAACAGCACACATAAAATGATGTTGGGGTAGCATGTTATCATGGAGAGAGAATTGGATAGAGAATTGGAAGGGAAGCAGACAGTAGGGATAAATGGGCCATTTTTGGAATGGCAAGCTGTTACTCATGGAGTGCCACAGGGATCAGTGCTGTGACCTCAACTATTTACAATCTTCATCAGTGACTGAATGTATGGTAGCTAAATTTGCTGGTAACACAAAGATAGATGGAAAATTAAGTTGAGAAGAAGACATGTTTACCGAGGGATTTAGATTGGTTAAGTAAGTGGACAAATATTTGGCAGATGTGGGAAATAGTGCACTTGTCCAGTTTGCCAGGAAGAATAGAAAAGCACTATATTATTTGAGTGGAGAGACTGCAGAACTCTCCAATAAGGAGGTATCTGGGTGTCCTGGCACACTAATCAACAAAAGTTGGTATGCAGGTTCAGCAAATGATTAAGAGGGAGACGTTGGTCTAGTTGTATTGTCACTGGGCTAGTAATCCAGAGACCCAGGGTAATTCTCTGGGGACCCAGATTCGAATCCCACCAAGACAGCTGGTGAAATTTGAATTCAATAAAAATCTGGAATTAAAAGTCCAATGATGACCATGAAACCATTGTCAATTGTCGGAAAAACCCATCTGTTTCCTTTTGGGAAGCAAATCTGCCGTCCTTACCAAGTCTGGCCCACATGTGTCTCCACATCCACAGCAATGTGGTTGACTCTTAAATTCCCCACAAGGATGGACAATAAATGTTGGCCCCATCAGTGATGCCCGCAACAGATGAATGATTTTTAAAAATGCAAATAAAATGTTGCCATTTATTCCAAGGGGAATGGTTTCTGCAGTTGTACAGGGCCTTAGTTAGACCACATCTGATCTCCTTACTTAAGAAAGGATATAATTACATTTGGAGGAATTTAAAGACTCAGTTGTCACTTCAGCAGAAGTTAAGGCCCATTGACTTTTGGAGAGAGTGCAGCAGAGATTCACCAGAAAGGGTTAAATTACAAGACGCAATGACACAAACGAGAGGCATATTCTCTAAGTCTAGCTTAATTGGTGATTTCATCGATATTTTGGATATTACAGATAGGGTGGGCAGAGAGAAACTAGTTCCATTGATTGAGGAGCCCAGGACTGAGGGTCACAGTGTAAGAGAGCCAGGCCTTTCTGGAGCGATTGTAGGAAACATTTCTACACACAGAGATAGATAGTTGGAACTATCTTCCCCAAATTGGAATTGATGCTAGATAGATTATTATGAATTCTGTTTAAGCACCCCTTAGAAAAGCTTGAGATCTCCTGTCAGACTTTTTTTATTCCAGTAAATGCACTCTTCCACCTTTTATTAAATGACTTGTTTTTGATATTTGAACAATACTTGCTAAATGGCATTTATTGCACATTTGTAGTTTCCCTGAGTACACTAAGAACAATGGAAGAAGGTGTTGAGTAGAGCCCATATCTCCCAACACACTCTCAAGGCTTTTTCCTGGATGATTGATGCTCTGTAACTCCAAAACTGAACAAGAAAAGTTTTTATTAAGAGCTTCCCTCTCACTGAAGAGGCTGAAGGCCAATCCACATCCAACAACCTGCTCTGAAAACTCTGCTCATGTTTTGACAGCTGTGACAAACTCCATTCCCAACAGCTGAAGCAATCAACAACATTCTAAATGTAAAAATGCACAACAAGCAAAAAAAAACCAAAAATCCAATTGGTCGTGTATCATGTGACCAATTTGTCACCCTTCATGTCCTGTCACTTCCGGAATTGAAAATCTACTCCACATTGTCCTATTTCCCAATGTTAACAGATTCTTCAAAAAATTCCAGGATCTGGAACCAGATTGCACCTTTACCAAAAATTGTTCAGATCTTATCATGGAATCATAGAATCCCTGCAGTGCAGAAGGAGACCATTTGGCTCATCGAGTCTGCAACGACCACAATCCCACCCAGGCCCTATTCCCATAACCCCATACATTTACCCTGCTAATCCCCCTGACACTAGGGTCAATTTAGCATGGTCAATCAACCTAACTTCTTCCTAGGATCGTACACTACCTGTGCACCAAGTTGCAATCTACCAACAGTTTTTGGGATACATTCTTTACAGATAAATACACTAAAAAATAAGGACAAAGGCATTACCCCCACCACACACCTTAAAGGCCAACGGTAATTCACCATTTCCTCATAGCCCCAAAGGTGTCAGTTTAGTTGACCGTACTTCATTCAAAGCCAGGATATCCCACTATAATAAAAGACTGTGGATGCTGGAAATCTGAAATAAAAACTGAAAATGCTGGAAAAGCTCATCAAATCTGACAGCATCTGTGGAGAGAGAAACAAAGTTAACGTTTCAAGTCCGTGTGACTCTTCTTTAGAGTTAAAGAGTTAAAGAGAGGGGGAAATGGATTATGTACTGTATAAGAGGGGTTGGAGCAGATGGACCAGAGTAGAAAGTCAGAAAGGTTGATTGGCCATGCTAAATTGACCCTTAATATAGGTTAGGGGGAATGGCAGGGTGAATACGTGGGGTTACAGGGATAAGCTCTTGGTACGATGAGCCAACAATGGTCCCACCCAGGCCCTATCCCTATAACCCCACGTATTTACCTGGCTAGCCTCTAATACCCTCTGATGCTAAGGGGCAAGTTAGCAATCAGCCTAACTCACACATCTTTGGGATGTGGGAGGAAACCGGAGCACCCAGAGAAAACCCATGCAGACACGGGGAGAACATGCAAACTCCATACAGACAGTCACCCAAGGCCAGAATTGAACCCGGGTCCCTGGCGCTGTGAGGCAGCAGTGCTAACCACTGTGGAACTATGCCACCCCTTATCTCTTGTAATCTCATAGAATCATAGAATCCCTGCAGTGCAGAAGGAGGCCATTCGGTCCATCAAGTCTGCACCGACCACAGTCCCACCCAGGCTCTATCTCCATAACCCTATGCATTTACCCTAGCTAGTCCCCCTAACACTATGGGGCAATTTAGCATGGCCAATCCACCTAACCTGCACATCTTTGGACTGTGGGAGGAAAGCGGAGCACCCAGAGGAAACCCATGCAGACACGGGAAGAACGTGCAAACTCCACACAGACAGTGATCCAAGCCGGGATTTGAACCGGGGTCCTTGGTGCTGTGAGGCAGCATTGCTAACCATTGTGCCATCGTGCTGCCCCAAAGCTTACTCTAAACTCTTTATGTTTTAATGGGTAGGACCTGATCCATTTTTATTTTTTGGATTAAAGCAATCTCTAAATGATTAAGTTAGAGATTTAAATTTTTTGCTCTTTCTTACTCAAGGCAAGAAACTACAAAAGTAACAAAACTTTCCAGACTCAAAGGATGTGTGCCTTCATACAATTAGTGAGAATGAGATGCCACAATTATAAAGGTGACCATATCCATTCTGTGCTGAGTGCATACAGAGATTACTGTTATGCACAGGCACAGAGACTTCATAAAAGCATTACGTACACATGGCCTGGTATGGTAAAAAATGGGAGAAAGTAACTGCACAAACCAATGGGGTCCTCCCATTGCTGGAACCGAGCTAGGCCGGAATCCCCCGGTGTCCCCTCTGGCTGGCATTCTCCAGTCCTATTGCAGTGATTGGAGTTTTGGCTGAGCACTGTTCTCGCTGGCAGCGGTGGCGGGGTGTACAACATCAGAGAATTCCGGCTCTAATCTCCCATTGTTAAGCACGTTCGTCGCTCATGATTTTGCCATTTGCGAGGTTTCGGGAGAACGCAACCCCGGGAACGGCATGATTTTACTGTACCCGAGGTCTTAGATTCTGGGGACGAATGTCGAATTCGCGTAAAAACTGGAGCAAATCACGCGGGTTTTTTCAGCGGGAGTTTCAAAGTGAATCTCCCACACTCTGTGCACTGCAGAATGCACTGGCGTGAATAACGCGATAAATGAGGGGGTGGGGATTATTTCTAGTGAAGAGGCCGGCAGCATAGCACTGAGCGGGCCGCTGCACATACACTGATCTGTAAGTGTCAGATCAGTGCATGTGCAGTGGCCCCTCTCTCCTGGCCTCCCGATTGCTGGCTAGCTTGATGGTTGGGTTGCATCGCGACACCCGCATCGTTGGCTGTGCGCCCCCCCCCCCCCCCCCCCCCGACCCCCACAGTCCAATCGCTGGCATCCCGAACATGCCCGGGCCAGTTTTGAAACCCCCCCCATCCACAGCCCTGATTCCCGACTTCCCACCCTGAACTCCCCCCGTCCCCGGCAGCCCTGAGCACCCCCCCCCCCCCCCCCCTGCAGTCCTGACTCTGCCAACAGGCTGCCCGCTCGCCGCCCACACAACTCCTCTGATTGCCAGCCCCGATCACTTGCCTACCTCCCTCTGTCACTCAGCCCAAAATATAGAGTGGCAGTGGGAACCCCCACCCCCACTGATTGCGTCCCCCCCAGAAGCCACTCCCATTAGGCCTCGGCCACCATCAGGTCCCACCCCCTTGGCAATGCCCCATGCCCAGTGGGCAGTGCCAAGATGCCCCCTGGGCATTGGCACTTTGCCCCTTGGGCAGTGCTGGTGGGGCCAGGCTGGCAATGCCCAGGAGGCACTCTCTTTGCGCTTCACCCTTGGGGTGGGGGGGCCTCGATTGCCGCCCCTTCACTCCAGCAGAGTCAGGTCGCCAGCTATAGTAAACCTCGCTGGAGTGAAATACTCCTGGCGGGGGTGGGGTGTGGGGAGGGGGGGCGGGGGGGTGGGGGGGAGTTGGGGTGGGTGGGTGGTGGGGGGGGGGGCAGGGGGGGGCGGATGTGGTGGTGGGAGGAGAGAGGCTAGCAGGCCTGCTAATGAGATTAAAATGCATTATAATTCTAATTTGAATAAATTGTGCAGCTCCGTGCCAATTTCTGGCAAGGAGCTGACAGCGCTGGAAATCCGGCGCCGGGAGACATGCGGAGGCCATGGCGTTCAGCGGGGAGCCCGCGGAACGGCCTCCACTAAAGTCTCCCGGGAGAACCGCCCCCTCTGTCTTTACAGCTGGGCACCCAGATACTTTGAAGGCCTTAATTCCTTCGGTGGTGCACTATAGCTTTCGTGATCGATTTGATTTGATTTGATTTATTATTGTCACATGTATTAGCATACAGTGAAAAGTATTGTTTCTTGCGCATTATACAGACAAAGCATACCGTTCATAGAGAAGGAAAGGAGAGAGTGTAGAATGTAGAGTTACACTCATAGCAAGGGTGTACAAGAGTTAGAGTAAAGTTTTAAAAGTATAGAAAGAGAGTAAAAGATAGAATTATGGTAGGCATGCTGGGCACCACTCGTAAGAGGTCGCCACGCTCTGTCTATCAGAATTCACATATCACTCTCCTGTATCGTGTTCGATAGTTTGCTGGAATACCATATTCCATTTCCAGAATACATGGGCACACTCTAAAGACCAGCAGGTTTCTGTCAGTGTCTCCTTTTGGGCCAATGGTTGTAACAGCCCTTAATCCTCCTTTGTTTCCTGTAAAGAAACATCTGTGTTTCACTTGGCATCTTCCCACAGTGGCACAGCTGTGATCAGTAATTTCCTATATGGGGAGAAGTGGGCTTCAGTGGCTCAGCTAAAATAGATAGGCAGAAAGGCAGAGAATACTTGCATTGATTGTAGGAGTAAGCGAAGACATTTTGCCAACTCACACTCATTTCCGTTGCACCCGGTTGACAACTTTAACCTCGTATTTATTGTCTGATCGGTGTAAGTTATTGATTCTGCTGTAAAGCAAGCAAGCAAGTTATGCAATCTGAGCATTCACTGCTACACAGAGATTCTTCCTTGAACTGCTGAACCAAGGGAGAATTCTCTGCACAACAGCTCTTAATCTCTTACGCTCCCTCGTGTGATGCAGTGCTTGGCTCAGGTTTTTACTTCTGTGCAATCAAAAGCCTGAACGCACATAAAAGAACTGGAATCAGCATCTGGTTAAAAAACAAAGTCCAGACTCCAGATGCTCTTCTGCTGATGAAGGAAAGAATAAGCGGGGAGTTCATGATGTGAAATTAATCTGTGACCAAACGCAAAGCAATACCAGTTAGCATGCACTTGAGAGAAAAAAGACTAACGGGAAGAATCATAGCATCTCGGCAGTGTAGAAGGAGGCCATTCAGCCTATCGAGCCTGTACCGAGCACAATCCCTGTTCCCTATTCTCGTAACCCTCATTTACCCTGCTAATCCCCCTGACACTAAGGGGCAATTCAGCATGGCCAATCAACCTAACCCGCACATCTTTGGAGTGTGGGAGGAAACCGGAGCACCCAGAAGAAACCCACGCAGACACGGGGAGAATGTGTAAACTCCACACAGACAGTGACCCGAGACCGGAATTGAACCCGGGTCCCTGGCGCTGTGAGGCAGCAGTGCTAGCCACTGTGCCACCGTGCCAGCCCTTTGGAGAGTAGCCTGCAGGCACCAAGTTTGGTAGGTGAGAATGAGGCAATGGTGGTTCTGAAATCTGTGCTGGGCTTACTACCCAGCCCTGCCTGCTGCCAGTATTTCTGAGGCTTTCACAAGCCCAAGTATCTGTTGCAGTAGCTGGACCCTTATTATGGTAAGCCAGTCAGTCCTGTCACCCACATGGGGATCCCATTGCAGTTTCGAACTACAAGTGGAAGATCAGACATGGTATGGTATCTTCTGAAACATTAACTAGCACCACAGTACCCAGACGGCCTTGTGGCTCAGTGTGAGTGCCCCACCTGCTGAACCAGATGCTCCGGGTTCAAGTCCAATGCCGGGACATGTTGGCCGCAGAAGGAATGTTCATACCGTAATTCAAGGGGCTGACAATTAGCTCAGGAATCCTTCCACCACGATTCCCCAAAGGATAAAGAACAGTGTGTGGGGGTGAAGATATGCTTAGAAAAGAAAGCCACAGCACCAGGACTAGCAGAATAACATAAGGCAGGTGTAGAGGGAGTGAAAAGAAATCCCTTAAATATACGTTTTAAGTTTTATTTATTAGTATCACATAGTTGCGGCACAGTGGCACAGTGGTTAGCACTGCTGCCTCATAGTGCCAGGGACCGGGGTTTGATTCCCATCCTGGGTCACTGTCTGTGTGGAGTTTGCATATTCTCCCCGTGTCTGCGTGGGTTTCCTTCAGGTGCTCTGGTCCAAAGATGTGCAGGTTAGGTTGATTGGCCGTGCTAAGTTCTCCTAGGACTAGCTAGGGTAAATGCATGGGGTTAAGGGGGTAGGGTCTGGTGGGATTGTGGTTGGTGCAGGCTCGATGGGCTGAATGGCCTCCTTCTGCACTGTAGGATTCTATGAAGTAGGCTTACATTAACACTGCAATGAAGTTACTGTGAAAATCCCCTAGTCGCCACACTCCGGCACCTATTCGGGTACGCTGAGGGAGAATTTAGCACCTAAACAGCATCTATTTTGGACTGTGGAAGAAAACCGGAGCACCCGGAGGAAACCCACGCAGACATGGAGAGAACATGCAGTCTCTGCACAGGCAGTGACCCAAGCCGAGAATCGAACCCGGGTCCCTGGCGTTGTGAGGCAGCAGTGCTAACCACTGTGCCACCGTGCTGCCCCTGTCAAGATTACCCAACTTGCTGTATGCAAACAGGCCAAAATGCAAATTGGCTTATACTTTTTACAAATAGCTGTAAATTGATCTAGTTGAAATTAATTGTGTTATTTTAATTACCCAAATTACAACAGCCTCACGTCATTGCAGCACAGCCAGGGATATATGGCAGCCCAAGACGAGTTAAAGACTGGTATGAAAGTTAAAAAAATACCACATTTATTTTTTGGAATGTTCAGACATTTATTTTTTGCCAATAATAACGAACCAGATTTTCTCTTAAATTAGTTGATGCGAGTTGCCTTCATTAATTCCTCGGACAGTGTATTCCAAGCATTCATCATCCTTTGCATGAAATAGGAAAATCTGAGGTATCTGTTCACCTTTCCTCTTCTGAACACAAAGGTTGTGTCCCCCAGTCACTGAGCCCATGATTATATTGCCATGATTTATGACGTTCAGTTTATAAGCCCCTGTTTAAGATCTTAAGACCTCCCACAAGTCTTCTTTATTCCAGTATAAACATTCTAGCTTCTTCACATTTTTTTCTCAGTTATTTGTTCTTGTGGTGTGAGCAACGCTGGTAAAACAGCATTTATTGTTCATTTCAACTTTCCCCGAGAACATTAAAAATTAACCAGATTCCTTGTAGCCCAAGACGCGCAGTCAACAGTGTGAGTTTTAGTTGCCTGCCCTCCTCTGTATTGCCCCCGAAGCCAGGATGCACCAATATCATCCAGAATTGTACAAGGTACTCCTACTTGTGCTGAACCACTGCACTTAGGTGACATAGTGGCACAATGGTTAGCACTGCTGCCTCACAGCGCTAGAGATCTGGGTTTGATTCCCAGCTTGGGTCACCATCTGTGCGGAGTCTGCACATTCTCTCTGTACTTACATGGGTTTCCTCTGGGTATTCCCACAGTCCAAAAGACTTACTGGTTAGGTGCATTGGCCATACTGAATTCTCCCTCAGTGACCTGTGTGGCGACCAGGGGATTTTCACTGCAACTTCATTACAGCGTTAATGTAAGCCTACTTGTGACACTAATAAATAAACTTAAGCTTAAAAAAAACCTTAAAATTGTTCAAGTTACTTTTACCTGAGCAGCAGAGATTTGCAGTTCCCTCACTAGTTTTTCAGAATTGCACACATCAGGTAGAATTTTCCGGTCCTTCTGGCTGGCAGGATTTTCCAGTCCCGCTGAAGTCAATGACTTTTAAACAACTCACCGCATTTTACAACCCTGCCTATGCCACAAAGGAGCCATAAGGTTCTGCCCATCACCATTCTGATGCATAATTGGCCTTAATTATCAGGGCAGGTTTGCTGATCACCTTTCAAAAATTGGGCTGAACTGGAATTATTCTCTCCTTATGGGTATATGCCCAAAGACTTTGGTTACCTTCCTTACTTCTGTTGTGTGCTGTGGCTTTAATGATCTGCCCATCAGTAGTTAATTATATATCACTCTCCTGTATTGTCCACTAACATAACAGACAGGAAATCGCAGGGCCAGGGCTGCAGCTTCCACCTTTGTACCACATGTGGGCCTGAACTCTTTGATTTGATTTGATTTATTATTGTCACATGTATTAACATACAGTGAAAAGTATTGTTTCTTGCGTGCTGTACAGACAAAGCATACCGTTCATAGAGAAGGGAAGGAGAGAGTGCAGAATGTGGTGTTACAGCCATAGCTAGGGTGTAGAGAAAGATCAACTTAATGTGAGGTAGGTCCATTCAAAAGTCTGATGGCAGCAGGGAAGAAACTGTTCTTGAGTCCTCAGGTATCCTCAGGTTTTTGTATCTTTTTCCCAATGGAAGAAGGTGAAAGAGAGAATGTCTGGGGTGTGTGGGGTCCTTAATTATGCTGGCTGTTTTGCCGAGGCAGAGGGAAGTGTAAACAGTGTCACTGGGTGGGAGGCTGGTTTATGTGACGGACTGGGCTTCATTCACAACTTTTTGTAGTTTCTTGCAGCCTTGGTCAGAGCAGGAGCCATACCAAGCTGTGATAAATGCTTTCTATGGTGTAGATGTTGGTGAGAGTCACCTCCAATAGTGCATATTTGTAAAATCCTCCTTGATTTCAATATAACGGAGAAGCTTCGAAGAGTGGGTTGGTTTATTTGCCAAAGCACAAACGAGATGGAAAAATTATCATTAATGATGATAGTGGGGTCTGTTTAGTTGGACATATCACTGTGTAATAAATGAGAGGCAGTCATAGAGCGAAAGGGAAAGTGGGGGTGGAGGGGTGTGTATTTTTGAGCTGAGGTGAGAGAAGGATCATCATTCAGTGCCATACTCCACTAGTCCATCATTGTCTCAGGCAAGATTCCCAATGTTTTCCAGCCATGGAACCCTTTTGGCCTCCCAATAGCACTGACAGAACCCTGAGAAACACTTATTATGTTGAAGAATTCAACCATAAAAAAGATTGTTAATGTGCAAGAGGTACAAACATACAAAAGCAAACTTAAAAGATGTTTCTATTCTTATATTTACGCATTTATTGTCATAAAGTTCTGTTACTCAACAATTACTTTGTCTTACCTTTCTGTAATTTTTGATAGGAGCACTCACTCACCCACACTCCCTCACACACACCCACACTCATCCTCACCCCCTCTCCCCCTCCCTTGACCTCACACACAACCACTCTCACCTTCACCCTCACTTAACCTCACCACTCTCGCCCTCACCCACTCACCCATCCTTGCCCACTCTCACCCACTCTCACCCTCACTTAACCTCACCCTCCCACACTCGCATCCTCATCCTCACTTAACCCCACTCTCATCCTTACTCTTATTTAACCTCAGCCACTCTCATCCTCACCCGCTCACCCACCTTTGCTCACTCTCACCCTTGCTCATTCTCACTCTCACCGTCACCCTCTTCTACACACCCTCATCCACTCTCAGCTACTCTCACGCATTCTCACCCTCACTTTCTCTACTTACTCTCACACACCCTCACACACTCATCCTCTTTGCGGGCCCCGGAGGCACCAACTCTTCGCAGGCTCTCGCAGCCCCAGCTCCTCTTTCCCCACGCTATTGCCCCACATGGCTACTCTTGCGCTGCCCCGGCTCTTCTCGGACCCCTGTGGCCCCAGTTGTTCTCAGGCTCCCCGGGTCTTGTCTCCTCTCGGGCCCAGGCCTGACCGACAGCAGAACCCTTGAAGGAGTCCCATGGAACCCTCGGGTTCTGTGGAACCCAGTTTGGGAAGCCCTGGTCTAAGTTATGGACTGATTTATTGAAATCAGTAGGGAGAAATAGCTATTAACCAGGAACACTCAACCATAGAAACCATACAGTACAGAAGGAGACCATTCGGCCCATCAAGTCTGTACCGAACAAATTCCACCCAGGCCCTATTTCCATAACCTCACACATTTACTCTGCTAATCCCCCTGACAATAAAGGGCAATTTAACATGGTCAATTAACCTAGCCTGCACATCTTTGGACTGTGAGGGGAAACCGGACAACCCGGAGGAAACCCATGCAGACATGAGGAGAATGTGCAAACTCCGCACAGGCATTGACCCAAGCCGGGAATCGAACCCAGGTCTCTGGAGCTGTGAGGCAGCAGTGTTAACCACTGTACCACCTGCATTACTGGCAACAAAATAACAGGAAGATGACTGAAGTGAGTCTGTGGCCTTAAGAAACATTCGTGTGCAGGAACATAGGAACAGGAAGAGGCCATTAAATGTTTCATACTCAATAAGATCATGGCGGATATCCTCCCTGCTTTCATGCCACTTTCATGTAAAGCATTTACATTCATTTCTAGAGGGCTAGAATACAAGAGCAGGGATGTACCATCAAGGCTGTGTAAGACGCTGGTCGGTCCCCATTTAGAATATTGTGAGCAGTTTTGGGCCCCATACCTAAGGAAGGATGTGCTGACCTTGGAGGGGGTCCAGAGGAAGTTCACAAGAACGATTCCAGGATTGAAGGGTTTGTCATATGAGGAACGGTTGAGGAGTATGGGATTATACTCGATGGAGTTCAGAGGGATGACGGGGGGATCTAATTGAAACTTTCAGAATACTGAGAGGCCTGGATAGAGTGGATGTGGAGAGGATGTTTCCACTAGTGGGAGAGACTAGAACACAAGGGCACAACGTCAGAGTGAAGGGACATTCCTTTAAAACTGAGATGAGGAGGAATTTCTTCAGCCAGAGGGTGGTGAATCTGTGGAACTCATTGCCACAGAGGGTTGTGGAAGCCAGGTCACTGAGTGTCTTTAAGACAGAGATAGATAGATTCTTGACCAATAAGGGGATCAAGGTTTACACGGAGAAGGCAGGAGAATGGGGGTGAGAATTATATCAGCCATGATTGAATGGCGGAGCAGACTCGATGGGCCGAATGGTCTAATTCTGCTCCTATATCTTAAGGTCTTATGGTAAAAGCTTTCGATAAAGCTATCAATCCCGGTTTTAAAATTAACATTTGATCTATCATCAATTTTCATTTATAAAAGAGTTCCAAACATCTACCACTATTTGGGGGCAACTTTAGCAGCTCGTCACGACAGTTGATCGCCGTGTCATAGATTCATACAATACCAACAGTGCGGAAGGAGGCCATTCGGCCCATTGAATCTGCAATGACCACAATTCCACCCTATTCCCGTAACCCCACATATTTACCTGTCACTCCCCCTGACACTAAGGGGCAATTTAGCATGGCCAATCAACCTAACCCGCACATCTTTGGACTGTGGGAGGAAACCGGAACACCCGGAGGAAACCCACACAGACATGGAGAGAATACTCCTCACAGACAGTGACCCAAGACCAGAATTGAACCCGGGTCCCTAGTGCTGTGAGGCAGCAGTGCTAACCACTGTGCCACCGTGCCGAGTTGGTAAGGTCAGGTGAGAGGTGAAAACACGGCTTTGCGCCTGGTTTCTCACCTCTTGCCCGATCTTATCAGCTGCTTATCAGCTGGCGTGGGCAGCACCTGGGAAGGACATGATTCAAATGCTCATTTGCTAATTTTAATATTATTAGTGAGCCCAGGACACAATTGGCCGGGCTCGCCTGCCTTAATGACCTTGCCGATAGAGGTCCTCACCATTGGGGACCTGACGTAATGGCCTCACTGGTGGGACCAGAGGCCATTGAAGCCCCAAAACATCGGCGCAATTCCATCCCGTTTTCACACTTGTTTGGCACTTAGAATGTTTTTGGTACAATCACCCCCTTTGTGTGAAGAAGTGTTTTTGAATTTCACTCTTTGAATCTCTGGCTCTATTTTTCAGAATATCCTTACTCACCCTAAACTCCCCAACCAGTAGCAATAGTTCCCCTCTATCTAACTTAGCAATTTCCATTAATAGCTTGAAAATTTCAAAGAGTCACTTGTTAGTACTAGACTTGAATTTGCTGAAAAAGAGACATGCCATCAAAGCTTTGTGTCTTTCAGACAGATTTGCAAGAATACCAAATTTAAACAGAACAACAATTTGTACTGCAAGAGAAAAGGAGGCTGATTGGTTCGCAAATTCAAACCAGGCAGATCATCTCTGATTGGTCAAAACATTGCCATGGGGAATGAACAATATTAGATGCGATTTTATAATTGGACAGCACATGTTAAACAATCCCGATTGCGTGAAGAATTACAGACTGAAAACCAATTACAGAATTAAGACTGAGTAAGAAGTCTCACAACACCAGGTTAAAGTCCAACAGGTTTATTTGGAATCATGAGCTTTCGGAGCGCTGCTCCTTCATCAGGTGATTGGAGAAGTAGATTTCACAAACATGGCATATATAGACAAAGACACAATTGCAAAATAATGGCTGGAATTCGAGTCTTTACAGATAATCAAGTCTTTGCAGGTATAGACAGTGCAAATGGAGAGGGGGATAATCACAGGTTAAAGAGTTGTGACTTGTCTCAAGCTGGGACAGTTAGTCGGATTTTGCAAGCCCAGGCCAAATGGTGGGGGTTACACATAGAGTGACATAAACCCAAGATCCCGGTTGAGGCCGTCCTCATACGTGCGGAACTTGGCTATCAGTTTCTGCTCGGCGATTCTGCGTTGTCGTGTGTGTTGAAGATCGCCTTGGAGAATGCTTGCCCGAAGATCAGAGGCTGAATGACCTTGACTGCTGAAGTGTTCCCCGACTGGAAGGGAACACTCCTGCCTGGCGATTGTCATGCGGTGTCCGTTCATCCGTTGTCGTAGCGTCTGCATGGTTTCGCCAATGTACCACGCCTTGGGACATTCTTTCCTGCAGCTTATGAGGTAGACAACGTTGGCTCAGTCGCATGAGTATATACCGTGTACCTGAATTAAGACTGGAAACCAATTTAAGATTACCAATTGGGCTTGCAGTGTGACTCACTTACGCAAGCTACATATATCCACACAGAGGATATATGTTTCCCTTTGCAAACAGAAAGAGCATGTACAGCCATTGTACATTTTTCCACTAAATTGAAGCTTGGAGGATAGCCATTCTCTAGTTCATTCCCATGGCAATGCTTTGAGCAATCAGAGTCAGCCTGCCTGATTTGAATTTAAACAAACGCTTAACACTTTATTGTTCTTTGGTGCATTCCCCATGTCATCATCTCTTCTAATCAGAGCCCACTTGCCAAACAATCCACTCTCTCTTCTCATGCAATATAAATTGTTGTTGGCTTTTGATTTGGTTTTCTTGTAAATCTGTCTTGAAAACTTCAAATCACGCTGAAATTTATAAAATCTAGGGAATACAATCCTAATTTGCATCATCGCTCCTCGTAATTTAATCCTTGGAGTTTGGATTCATTCTGCTAAATCTACACTGCATATCCTCCAATAAATCATTCATGAAGTGTTGTGCCCAGGACAACTCACAGAACGGTTTAACCAGAGCTGTGTATAGCTGAAACATAGCTTCAATCCCCTTGTTGCTAGTCGACTAAATATAAAGCCTTTCTCATTATTTTCTGCATTATTTAATGACATGCCGATGATCCACGTACCCAAACCCTCAAACCTCTCCACAGTCTCTAGCTTTTCACTATTTACAAAGCACCCTGTTCCCTTCTTAGAATCATAAAATCCTACAGTGCAGAAAGAGGCCATTCAGCCCATCGAGTCTGCACTGACAACAATCCCACCCAGCCACTATCCCCATAACCCCATGTATTTACCCTGTTAATCCTCCCCACTAAGGGCAATTTAGCCCAGCCCAATCAACCTAACCCGCACTTCCTTGGAGTGCGGGAGGAAACCGGAGCACCCGGAGGAAACTCACGCAGACACGGGGAGAATGTGCAATCTCGGCACAGACAGTCACCCGAGGCCGGAATTGAACCCAGATCCCTGGCACTGCAAGGCAGCAGTGCTAACAACTGTGCCGCCCTCCAACTGGATTATCTCAAATAAGCCTATATTGAAATCCTTCTGTCACAGTTTCACCCATTCAGATCTTCTATCAATATCTCTTTGTATTGTTATAATTTCATCAACACTGCATACATTCACCCCTATCGCTGGGTCAGTGACAAACTTGGATAAGTAGCCTTTTATCCCATCATCTAAATCATTAATAAATACGGTGAATTATTGGGGCCCAGCACAGATCTTTCTGGGACCATAACAGAGCTCCTTCCAATCACTGCTTGAAAGTCAGTTTGGGACAAGAGGCTACTTTTGTTTTGCTATTAATTTGATAATAATATTATTAAAGCCAAGACACACACAGGAGGTTTCCACATGCTGTATGTCATTGTTCATTTGGAATTTGGACTCATGTTTCTAATTTTGCTTACTTTGGATGCATTCACAAATCCATGGCACTTAGTTTCAGGTTAATTAAAAAGTCCTACCGTAATCATCCATCATTACATTCTTGGTCATTTTTCCTGATAAATTATTTCAAGCTATTGCGATTGATTAATCTCTTCCTGGCATATTTTCCAGAAAACTATTTAAAAGAAAACATTTGACGTCAACTTTGTTGTCATAAAGGTGAGGGATGTAACCTGTGGGAATAGAGCCTTCTCGGTCTAGCACTGACTGTTAACATTAAGCGTTCTGAAAAGTTAGTTGTGGCCTTGTTAGATGCAGAGTTGAGCCCGGTTCCATTCGGCCCAATCCGTATGCTTCTCTCTGCTTTCAGAAGCTTTCCTCCTTACGGTAACAATGATCCTTTTCCCAATTCTCCACCCAGCGCTCCTGTAAGAAAGATTGACAATTTAGCCTCTATACATTCACCCTCTGCACCAGGAACGTATACCAGTAAATTACACACTCACGGATTTCTTCCACCTGTTAATTTTAGTGAACAGATATGGTGTAGTGATAAATTAATTTTGTGACATGTGCTCCCAGTTCACACACAGAAGTTTTAATCCTTAATATTGATCAATGTCACATCAATCATAGAATCCCTACAGCGCAGAAGGAGGCCATTCAGCCCATTGAGTCTGCACCAACAACAGTCCCACCCGAACCCTATCCCTGTAACTCCATGTAATTACCTTCCTAATCCCCCTGACACTAAGGGGCAATTTAGCATAGCCAATGCACCTAACGTAGTCAACATATTTCCCAAAGGTAGTGGAGTCTAAAACTAGAGGGCTTAGCTCTAACATGAGATGGGAGAGAGACAAAAGGGCCCAGAGGGGAAGTTTTTTCACACAGAGGGTGGTGAGTGTCTGGAACAAGCTGCCAGAGGTAGTCGTACAGGCAGGTACAATTTTGTCTTTTAAAAATCATTTAGACAGTTACATGGGTAAGATGGGTAAAGAGCGCTACGGGCCAAATGAGGGCAATTGGGATTAGCTTAGTGGTTAAAAAAAAGGCGGCATGGACAAGTTGGGCCGAAGGGCCTGTTTCCATGCTGTAAACCTCTATGACTCTATAACCTTTGGCCTGTGGGAGGGAACTAGAGCATCTGGAGGAAATCCATGCAGACAGGAGGAGAAAGTGTAAACTCCTCACAGTCACCCAAGGCCGGAATTGAACACAGGTTCCTGGCGCTGTGAGGCAGCAGTGCTAACCACTGTGCCACCATGCCACCTATCAAGGGAAGCCTTTGTGTTTTAGGCCCATAATTAAGAATAAAAGGATAATGGAATGGCAGAGATACCAAAGAATTTTGGTACCTTGCCGTCAAGAGTTATACTGTAATTGGAATGAATGTGCTCAAGTGGGGGCATTAAGAAATTAGATTAAATTATCTAAGCATGAGGGAATGTGCCTGAACAAGTAGAAAAGGTACTAGATCCTGGTGACACCATCAGATTAGTCATGATCGTACTGATTGGCAGAGTAGGCTCAAGGGGCTGAATGGCCTCCTCTCACTCCTTATTCTTGTCTTCTTGTGTTTGTGTTCATGCGACATGTATCCCTGGTGTCAGCTGTACCTCAGTGCTAGGGATACGGTTAGGTGGATTGGCCATGCTAAATTGCCCCTCAGTGTCCCGAGATGTTTAGATAGGGGGTGGTTCTGGGTAAGGTGCTCTGTCGGAGGGTTGGTGCAGACTCTTGCAGACGAACATAAAATGATTGAAGCACAATCTTATTTTGAACCGAAGAGACCAGAAGTAAAAATCAGAGTCAGATCTCCTGACTGAAGTTAGCACGTGAAAGGTCACCTGAGCTCAACAAAACCATCACTATCTTTCTACTCTCCTCACATGACCACAAGGAATGCTATGATTTTGCTGTTAAAATGAAGAATTTCACTTTGACCGCACTGCCCTGTTAGATTTCCATCTCACCATGGAATGTTCACCCACAGCGGACAATTGTAAGAATCCATGTATCCTGTTATTATCTTTGACATATTTTCTTGCCGTTTTCTTCTGCGGTACGAGATGGATGGTGCCAGAAATATGATCTATTAAACTCTTGAAGAAAAAAAGACTTTTAAACAAATTGAAAACGTACAAAATGAAGTTTATACAGAAGCATCTCATTTATTCAGCCATAACCCTGTGCAAAACCTGGGGCTGGGATTCATAGAAATCATAGAAATCCTACAGTGCAGAAGGAGGCCATTCGGCCCATCGAGTCTGCACCGACCACAATCCCACCCAGGCCCCACCCCCACATATTTTACCCGCTAATCCCTCTAACCTACGCATCCCAGGACTCTAAGGGGCAATTTTTTTTTTTTAACCTGGCCAATCAACCTAACCCGCACATCTTTGGATTGTGGGAGGAAACCAGAGCACCCGGAGGAAACCCACGCAGACACGAGGAGAATGTGCAAACTCCACACAGACAGTGACCCAAGCCGGGAATCGAACCCGGGACCCTGGAGCTGTGAAGCAGCAGTGCTAACCACTGTGCTACCGTGCCGCCCCAATTCTCCCCAAAAAAATTTCATGCCAATTCTCCCCAAAAAAATTTGAAGTGTCGAATTGGCATGAAAACTGGAGGAACTCACGTTGTTTTCTTTTTAGCAGTGTTTTAAAAATGAATCTCCTGCACTCTGTGCACTGCAGAGGTCACCAGTGTGAATCACTCCAGAAATCCGGGGACGGGGCCTATTTCCACTGAAGAGGCTGAAATCAGTGCGCTGAGTGGGCCATCGCGCATGCGCACATCTTTGGGAGATTGCTGAACAAGTCCTCCCAGCATTGAAATCACTGGCCTCAAATCCCCACAGACATTGCTGGCCTCATCGCTGGCCTCTCAATCCCCCTACACACATCTCACCCCCCCCCTCACCCCCCCCACCCACCCCCCCCCCCACCCCACGGACATCGTTGGCCTCGCAACCCCCAGTGACCTGGACATCACTGGCGTCCCCATCCCCCAGTGATCCGGACTCAGATATCACTGGCCCTTCCCATCCCTGAGTAACCCAGACCCGGACATCGCTGACCCTCCCCATCCGCCCCCCACCCCCCCTAATTCACAGACACAGCACTGGCCTCACTGCGGCTTTGCACACAAATAACACTGTGCTATCATGCACACCCCCTGCCTGTAAGCTTCCCCCCTTGTTGAGTGAGAACCTTCAGCATTACACCCCCTCTCCCCCTGGACACAGGATCTTCTGACTGAATCAGCACCTTTGCAGATGGCTCACCCTATATTGAAAGCAGGTTGCCTGTACATTTCACACAAGGAATTTTTAACTAACGGGCCTATCGCTGGCCCAAACTGACTGTACCTGGACTCCCCTAACAGGCCACAACTGTGTATCAGCTGTAATGATGGGCACAGAGCCAGTCATGCCCCCAAAGAAATCTGCCCTGAGATTCACGGAAATTGAGCAAGTTGGCCTACTGGACACGGTAGAGGACAGGCGCCAACTGTTGTTCCCCACTCAGGGCCATCACCCATGGGGTCGCACAGCAAACGCATTGTGGGAGGGGGTGGCATCCTCGGTTAATGCAAGGATCCTGACACCTCGGTCCGGAGAGCAGTGCCGCAAGAAACTGAACGACCTTCTTCGGGCAGCAGCTTCAGTGAGTTGGCATCCTATTGTGAAACCCGCACATACATGTGCTGTACTAACAATGTCAAACTATCCACAGACATCTCAAGGGCATCCAACAACCGCTCCCCCCCCCCCCCGCCCCAACCAAGAACTGCATCCAACCGCTGTGCCTCCCCACAGGAAACCCCCTCCCCCAAGCAGCACTCCCAGTGGTGACCCATTTCCCCAAAATGGGCAACAAGAGCTCACCAACTCAGACACACATTGCACCCCAGGCCCTTCCATACATCCAACCGGGACTGTCCGATGATGGGGGGTTATCAGGACTGTCAGGGGGGATCGGGAGATCGGGACTATTGGGGGGGGGGGGGGGGGGAGTTGGGACTGCCGGGAGAGGTTGGGACTATCCGGGGGTGGGGATCAGGTGATCGGGATTGTCGGATGGGGGGGATCAGGAGATCGGGGTGGGCTGGGTGGGGCGTCGGGGATGGCCTTTGCTGGGGCGGGGGGGGGGATTAGGGCTTGCCCGGGGAAGTCCGAGAGGCCAGCAAGTGGGGAGCTGCGAGGCTGGCCAGTGGTCGGGATACCAGCAATGTGGGTCACTGCGCATGTGCCGATCTCTGTTCTGACAGATCGGCGCATGCGTAATGGCCCCCTCAGCGCTAGGCTACCGGCCTCTGATGGGAATAGGCCCCGACCTCAGATTGCCAGAATGAATCCCACTGGATCACTTTGTGATGCACAGAGCGTCAGAGACTCATTCTAAAATTGTGAGCGGGATTTATGCCCATTTTCCCACATATTGGGGAATTAGAATTTCTTTGGGAGAATCCCGGCCGTTCATTGAGCTCAGCACCTCAGTGATCACTTGTGCTCTGCTGCCCACTGCTTGAATTTACCTGACCAACAACTTACTCATTTGAAGTATGCCCAGGGATCAAATAGAAAATCCACATTTAGTGTCCATATCTACCTGTATATTTTAAAAATTGATAATGGTTCATAATAAAATAGGACCCTCCAACTGAGTGTCTATGAAGTGTCTTGTCCTTTTTTCTGTGGCGAGTCTTGTTGGTTGGATCACTGGGGCAAAGTATTTGTTGAATCCCGTGTCAATTAAATCCGTCAAACCGCAATCTGGCCGAGTTATTCAAAGTGGATGTTTTCTGTCAATGTGCTTTTGCTGCTTTATGTCAGGTTCTGGTTGCCAAAGCAACATGAGCATTGTTTGTTTGCAGGGCTTTGATGGAGCTGTGCGTTAACCCGTTCATGGCTGATCTTGTCAATTATGTGTGGTCTGTAAGCTTACCAACATTGGCCAGTGAAGCCAACTATTAAAGAGACTGCAGACAAGCACGTGGCAAATTCACCTGAATTCACTTGCTCATTATTTTTGTGGATTATCCCACTTTAAGAAAATTAAAAATGAAATCCATTATAAAATTTCCATTATCTCATAAAGTAATTTCAAAGAAATGGCTCTGACATTGAAGAAATTGGAAATGCCAAACACAGGAATTGTTCAATGTTCACCAGCTCTACCATTGAAGGAAACAAATTCAGGTATCAGGAATTTTGTGAGCATGACATTGGTTAAAACCTCTTTCTCCAACTCAGTGTTTGGCTGTACGTGCTAAATCTGATACTTTGATTTGATTTGATTTATTATTGTCACATGTATTAGCACACAGTGAAAAGTATTGTTTCTTGCACGCTATACAAAGCATACCGTTCATGGAGAAGGAAAGGAGAGGATGCAGAATGTAGTGTTACAGTCATAGCTAGGGTGTAGAGAAAGATCAACTTAATGCAAGGTAGGTCCATTCAAAAGTCTGACAGCAGCAGAGAAGAAGCTGTTCTTGAGTCGGTTGGTATGTGTCCTCAGACTACAGCTCAAGCTCATGTTTTGTCTGATAATGTTCCTTTGAAGCACCATAGAACATTTAACAACTCTAAAGACACTGTATTAATGCAAGATGTTGTGGTTATTCTTCATTTTAAAACCATCAAATTTACACTTCACTCTAACTCTGCTTCTTTGACACCTTAACTCCAGCCTAGATTTGTTTTATCATACCTATTTATTCATAGAATGTAGACATCGCTGGCTAAGCAAACATTTATTGCCCATCCCAAATTGTTGTCTGAAATCATAGGAAGCTGACAGCACAGAAGGAGGCCACATTGTGAAAGTGCTGGCAAATAAATAAGTCTCCCAGACTAATCCCAATTTCCAGCATTTGATCGGTAGCCCTGCAGGTTGAAGTGCAGATTCTGACACATTTCAGATGAGTTGAGGGTCTCTGCCTCCATTCCCCTTTTAAGGCAGTGAGTCCCAGACCCCCACTACCCTCTGCAGTGAAAAAGCTTTTCCTCATCTCCCCTCCAATCATCCTACCAATCACTTTAAATCTCTGTCCCCTAGTCACTGACATCTCTGCTAAAGTAAATGTTTGCTTAGCCTCCTCTGTTCCAAGGTGAACAACATTAGACTATCCAGTCTTTCCTCATAGATCCAATTTTCCTCATAGATCCAATTTTCCAGTCCTGGCAACATCGTCATAAATCTCCCTTTCTAAAGTAGTTATACGTTCTTAAACCATTGAGTCCATCTTGTGCCAGTACACCTACAGGACTGTTAGGAAGAGAGTTCCACATTTCTGATCCAGTGGCAGTGAAGGAATGACAATTATAAGTTAGGATAGGGTGTGATTTGGTGTGGAACTTGCAGGGGTCATCATCATCTTACGTGTTAAAGTCCAACAGGTTTATTCGGAATCACGAGCTTTCAGAGTGCTGCTCCTTCACCAAGTGACTCACCTGATGAAGAAGCAGTGCTCTGAAAGCTCGTGATTCCAAATAAACCTGTTGGACTTTAACCTGGTGTTGTGAGACTTCTTACTGTGCTCATCCCAGATGCCGACATCTCCAAATCTTGTCTTTCTAGATGGTAGAAGTTGTGGATTTGTTTATTTATTAGTGTCACAAGTAGGCTTACATTAACACTGCAATGAAGTTACTGTGAAAATCCCCTGAGGGATCTGTTGAAGATGGCATGGTGAGTTACTGCGGTGCATCTTGTTTTTAGCACAAATTGCTGCAATTGTGCACCAGTGATGAAGGGAACAAATGTCTAAGGGGGAATGGTGGGGTGCCAATCAAGCGGGGTACTTTGTCCTAGATGGTGTCAAGCTTCTTGAGTGTTGTTGGAGCTGCACCCATCCAGGCAAATGGAGAGTGTTTCATCACACTCGGGCTTGTGCACTGTAGATGGTACACAACCCTTTGGAGAAAGGAGGTGAGTTGTTCGCTACTGTATTACAGCCTCATGTCTACTCTTTTCTTTATATGGCTGATTCAGATTAGTTTCTGGTTAAAGGTAACTCTAGGATGTTGATAGTGGGGGATTCAGTGATGGTAATACCACTGAATGTCAAGGGGAGAGGATTAGATTTGCTGATGTTGTAAATTGCCGTTGCCTGGCACTTGTGTGGCATGAATGTTGCCACTTATGAGCCCGAGCCTGGATATTATCCAGGTCTTGCTACATATGGACAGGGACTTTGGTATCTCAGGAGTCACAAATGTTGTTGAACATCCTGCAATCATCCTCAGTCTGACCTTATGATGGAGGGAAGGTCATTGATAAAGCAGCTGAAGATGATTGGGCTTAGGACAGTATCCTGAGGAACTTTTCAAAAACGTATTTGTGGGATGTGGGCATCACTGACCATCTCTAATTGCCCTTGAGAAGGTAGTGGTCCCTGGCACTGTGAGGCAGCAGTGCTAACCACTGTGCCTCCATGCCGCAGTTGAAAGTCAACCACAGTGCCATGGGTTTGGAGTCACATGTAGGTGAGACCAGGTAAGGACGGCAGATTTCCTTCCCTAAAGGTCATTAGTGAACATTAGTCATTGCCATGATAGAGTCATAGAATTATAGAATCCCTAAAGTGCAGAAGGAGGCCATTCAGCCCATTGAGTGTGCACCGATCACAATCCCATCCAGGCCATATTCCCGTAACCCCACGTATTTACCCTCCTCATCCCTACTAATAGGGTCAATTTATCATGGTCAGTCAACCTAACCAGGATCTCTTTGGAATGTGGGAGGAAACTGGAACACCCGGAGGAAACCCATGCAGACACGGGGAGAACATGAAAACCCCACACAGACAGTGACCAAAGCCAGAATTGAACCCTAGGTCCCTGGCGCTGTGAGGAGGCATTGCTCACCACTGTGCCATCATCATTGCTGTCTCTAGTGCCTAGGGCTGGGGGGGGGGGGGTGGTGGGGGGGAATCACAGAAATAGGAAGGGGTGAAGCTATGAAGGGATTTGAAAACGAGGATGAGAATTTTAAAATTGAAGGCTTGTTTAACTGGGAGCAATGTAGGTCAGAGAGTACAGGAGTGATTACTGAATGGTGAATAGGAACATCAACAGCATAGTTTTAGATGTCCTCATGTTTGTTCCAGTCATTTTATCAATTGATAAGATTGGAAAGTTGACTATATACAGAATCAAATGGATCTTTGTTTAAAGTAGGGATTAAAAGAAAAGGGAGTTATCATTTTTTGTTTGGGCTTTATTTATACTATTTCGAAGGGTCATATGTTTCAATAAAAAAACACATTCATCCTCTTACTGCTCTATGTAAACAACGTAATAGATTTTGGGAAAACAAGAATGAGTTTCCTCTTGGAGCTTGGACTTACAAGTAGCTTTTTGATTTTTTTTTAAAGAGTGTTGTGAGTCAGCTGTGGCACATTAAATAAGATCAAAGCTGACCCATTCTGCAAGAAACATGTATGTTTTTTGAGAGATAATTCCACAGAACGAAAGCGACGGTCGAAAGGTATTCACCCAAACCCATCACGAGCCTTTCCTTTATCATTTTGTGAAAGGGTAGCTGTAAAGCAGGGCAGATCCGACGAGCTCTGTAAGTTTAACTCTCCTTACATTCGAAACAGATGTCACAGTGGTACCGAAGGCAGCAGTTAAAATTACATCACAGGCAGCAATTAACATACTGGAAAGTGTACAACAGGAACCTGAGGGTGTGCTTGACTTGGCAACTGTCTTGAGCATTCCCTTACATGAAGCCACTATTATTTTTGCCTGCTAATCTGCCTTTGCTGCTTCAATTGACCTCCAGTAGACCGTTGGCCTGACTGGACAGGTTTCTGATTCTTTCCATTTAAGTCGGTCGGCAAAATATACATGGTCAATAAAGAAATGTGATAGACAGGATTTGTTATCATGACCCTGTGTCTAACAGGCTCATAGCACCGAGGACATCTCCTTGTTTATCAAGTGGAGAGTGCGCAGGACTGGGTTACTTTGATTCAGAGAGCCATGTACAAAGTCACGGAGTATGAAAATCAAAATGTTGACACTTTTAGCAGTTCACAATACTGTGAATGCCAGAGAATCAAGCATCACAACTCCTTCCCCGCCAAATATTTATCTCTCTGGCTCTGAAGATCATCTCAGACAGTTTTGTCCTTGCTCAGTGTCCATTTATGGCTGTTTTCAGTTCACAGAATCACAGAATCGCAGAATACCACAGTGCAGAAGAGGCCCTTCAGCCCATCAAGTCTGCACTGACGCATGAAAGGCCCTGACCTGCCCACCTAATCCCCCTTGCCAGCATTTAGCCCATAGCCTTGAATATTATGGCGTGCCAAGTACTCATCCAGGTACTTTTTAAAGGATGTGAGGCATCGCACCTCCATCACCCTCCCAGGCTACGCATTCCAGACCGTCACCACCCTCTGGGAAAAAAAGTTTTTCCCCAAGTCCCCTCTAAACTTCTCACCTGTCACTTTTAACTTGTGTCCCCTCGTAACTGACCCTTCAACTAAGGGGAACAGCTGCTCCCTATCCACCCTGTCCACGCCCCTCATAATCTTCAACACCTCAATCAGGTCGCCCCTCGGTCTTCCCTGCTCCAGAGAAAACAACCCAAGCATATCCAACCTCTCTTTATAACTTACGTGTCCCATCCCAGGCAACATCCTGGTGAATCTCCTCTGCACCCCCTCCAGTGCGTTCACGTCCTTCCTATAATGTGGTGACCAGAGCTGCACACAGTACTTTAGCTGTGGCCTCACCAAAGTTCTATACAACTCCAACATGACCTCTCTGCTTTTGTAATCTTTACCCCGATTGATAAAGGCAAGTGTGCCATATGTCCTTTTCACCACCCTATTAACCTGCCTTTTCGCCTTCAGAGATCTCTGGACAAACACGCCAAGGTCCCTTTGTTCTTCAGAACTTCCCAGTGTCAGACCTTTCATAGTATACATCCTCGTCAAATTACTCCTTCCAAAGTGCATCACCTCACACTTTTCAGGGTTAAATTCCATCTGCCACTTATCCGCCCATTTGGCCATCTTGTCCATATCTTCCTGTAAACCAAGACACTCAACCTCACTGTTAATACCCGGCCAATCTTTGTGTCATCGGCAAACTTACTGATCCTACCCCCCACATAGTCATCTATGTCATTTATATAAATGACAAACAATAGGGGGCCCAGCATGGATCCCTGTGGTAAGCCACTGGTCACTGGCCTCCAGTCACCAGCCGTCTATCACCACCCTCTGTCTCCTGCCGCTAAGCCAATTATGAATCCACCTTGTCAGATCACCCTGTACTCCATGTGTATTAGCCTTGTTAATAAGTCTCCAGTGTGGGATTTTGTCAAAGGCTTTGCTGAAATCCATGTAAACTACATCAACCGCATTACCCTCATCACATCACAGTTAGGCATGAGAAGTCAATATGATCTTTTCCACCCTACTGTAACATTGTTAAGGCCAGTTTGAGTATTCCTACCACCAACCACCCTGTCAGAGATTAACTAAACGTGACAGAGACTGGGCATCAAAAACACAAACGTCTCAAATCTTGAGGCTTTGACCAAAAAAAAAACCTTTCTCCAGGACTGCACTTCTCCTCACTTCCCACCTTTCCTTGGTGACCATTATTTGCTGGCAGCACCCTGACACATTGACTTGAAGCTCTTTCTGGGAAAGACTGAAGAAGTGTAAATGGTTCAGAAACGCAATTTCATTAAGCTCACTTCTTTCCCTACGGTGTCTGAGGTGGGCTGTTCCCAACGATATCAAATTACATTTATGTAACATCTTTAATGTAATATAACATCATGGAGTGGTTCACAGGATATAAAACAAAAGATGACTTTGAGCTTCATAAAGCAATATGAGGACCAAACGTTGTATCAGCACGGAAGGTTTTAGGGAGCATCTCAGAGGAGCTATCATAGAATCCCGAAAGTGCAGAAGGAGGCCATTCAGCCCATCAAGTCTGCACCCACTCTTTGACAGAGTATCTTACCCAAGCCATCTCCCCCACCCTATCCCTGTAATCCCACACATTTACCATTCCAATACATCTAACCTGCACATCATTGGACTGTGGGAGGAAACCGGAGCACCCGGAGGAAACCCACGCAGACACGGGGAGAACGTGCAGACTCTGCACAGACAGTCACTCAAGGCCAGAATTGAACCCGGGTCCCTGGCACTGTGAGGCAGCGGCGCTAACCACTAGTCTAACCACTATTAGTCTTAGAGGAGGAAAGCAGGATAGAGAGTTGGAGAGGTACAGGGAGGGTTTTCCAGAGCTTAGGGCCTAGGTAAGTGGGACACGATGGCACAGTAGTTAGCACTGCTGCCTCACGGTGCCACGGACCTGGGTTCGATTCCTGGCTTGGGTCACTGTCTGTGTGGAGTTTGCACATTCTCCCCGTGTCTGCGTGGGTTTGTTCCGGGTGCTCCGGTTTCCTCCCAAAGTACAAATATGTGTGGGTTAAGTGGATTGGCCATGCTAAATTACCCCTTAGTGTCAGGGGGACTCGCTAGGGTAAATGCATTGGGTTGTGGGGATAGGGCCTGGGTGGGATTGTGGTCAGTGCAGAATCGGTGGGCCGAATGGCCACCTTCTGCACTGTGGGGATTCTATGATTCTATGATTCAAAGGTGTTGTCGGAATATGGATTTATTCTGTGATGCCAACACAGCCAAGGCAGGAACGGAAGTGGAGGATGCTCAGGGGGTCAGGATTAGAGGAGCACAGATATCTCAAAGGGTTGTGGCACTCAGGAAGATTACAGAGATAAGGAGGGGCAAGGCCACGGAGGGCTTTGAAAAGAACGAGGAATCAAGATATTGCTTTAGGAGAAGCACAGGGGTGATCGAGGATAAGACTTGGTGCAAGGTAAGATTCGGGTAGCAGCCTTTTGGATGACTTCAAGTATATGGAGGATAGTTTGTAGGAGACCAGCCAGGAGTGCATTGGCATGAAAATGAAATGTCTCCACAGTCCCAGATGACCATAGGCTTCTCTCCCCTTTGAGAGAGAGAGATGGTGATTTAACCAGAGGGTCACCACTTCTCAGGCAAGAGGCAAGGTTGAGAAGGCGGGGCCTTCACATATAACCTCAGTCGGTATGGGAATTGAAGCCACGCTGTTCGCGTCGCTCTGCATCACAAACCAGCCATCCAGCCAATTGATCTAACTGACCCCCTACGTTGGCATATTGTCAAGACTAGAGGTTACAAAGGCAGGAATGAAGGTTTCAGTAGTAGACAGAATCATAAAATCATAGAATCCTACAGTGCAGAAGGAGGCCATTTGGCCCATCGAGTCCGCACCGACTACAATTTCACCCAGGCCCTATCCCCACAACCCAATGCATTTACCCTAGCGAGTCCCCCTGACACTAAGGGGCAATTTAGCATGGCCAATCTACCTAACCCACACATCTTTGGACTGTGGGAGGAAACCAGAGCACACAGACACAGGGAGAATGTGCAAACTCCACACTGACAGTGACCCACCCAGGAATCGAACCTGAGTCTCTGACGCTGTGAGGCAGCAGTGCTAGCCACTGTGCCACCCGTTAAGTGAGTGGCAAAGTTGTGTGCTGTTACGGAGGGAAAATAGGTGGTCTTAGTGTTGGCATGGATATGTGGTCGGAAGCTCATTTCAGGGTCAAAAATGACAGTAAATTTGTGAACAAACTCGTTTAGTCTTGGACAGTTGTCAGTGAGAGAGATGGTGCGGGATTTTTGATTTGATTTGATTTGATCCGATTTATGATTGTCACATGTATTAGCATACAGTGAAAAGTATTGTTTCTAGCGCGCTATACAATTTTACAGCCCCACTCATCCTGAAACCATAAAATCTCACCCCATCTCTCTCACTGGCAGTTGTCCAAGACTAAACAAGTTTTTCACAACTTTGCTGTCATTTTTGACCCTGAAATGAGCTTCCAACCACATATCCATGCCACCACTGAGACCACCTATTTCCCCTCCATAACAACAGGCAACTTTGCCATTCACTTCACTCATCTACTGCTGAAACCTTTCCATAGTCCAACCCTCGCCTGCTCTAATTCCCGTGGTGGGTGGGGCGGTGCAAATCCGGCCATGGAGTCAGGAGCAAAGGAATGGAGCCTGGAACAAGCTGAAAATAACGGGATCTGTACTGTACTGTACTGTACTGTACCAACTGTACTGAGCCCCCAAATTCTCTTAGTTGGTGCAGGAAGAAGTTCAGTGATCTCGCCAAGCTAACCAAGGTAAGAGTTCACAAAGGAACCCAAACTATTCTGGTAACACCTGACTTTCCCATAGCCCAGATGTGGTAGACCACACCCTTTCAAACACTGCAAAGAGTGCATTAGGCCACAGGACTTTTTAAAAATTCATTTACAGGCCATGGGTGTCGCTGGCTAGGCCAGCATTTATGGCCCATCCCTAACTGCCCTCCATTTCAGAGGGCAGTTGAGAGTCAACCACAATGCTGTGGCTTTGGAGTCAACATGTAGGCCATACCAGGCAAGGACAGCAGATTTCCTTCCCTAAAGGACATTAATGAACCAGATGGGGTTTTTCCGACAATCGACAATGGTTTCATGATCATCAGTAGATTCTTAATTCCAGATACGTCTATTGAATTCAAATTCCACCACCTGCCATGGCAGGATTCGAACCCGGGTCCCCAGAACATTAGCTGCGTTTCTGGATTAATAGTCGGGCAATAATACCACTGGGCCATCGCCCCCCCATGTTGTAGTGAGGCTTGTTAAGAATGACAATAGGAGAGATGTATGTCTTTGGTATGAGTTGAAACAATGTTCAAGTTGAGTCCTGATGCACAAGTAGATCAAACAACTCCGGTCTCTACAAACTCGCAAGGAAGCAACTTTTCATACTTCAAAATTAAATATAAATCAAGAAGTAACAGGTCACGTGTTAGATTGGAATGTTAATCTTCAACAAGACTGAAGGATAGCCCAGATATAAATTAGTGGTACACAGGCACAATTCCAAATAAATAACAGGAAGATGTTTTTGCGTGTGCCAGCACAGCATGTTACAACTGCTGCTGATGCTCCTGTTTCTACAGGTCTGTTGGTGATGCAGATGGTTTGATATATAAACATGATGGTATACTGTGTACATCTATTGATTTCAACATTTTTACTAACTCCTCTCCTCGTTGGGACCTCCTTTCACTTCCAGCAACACCGTGTTCAAATAATATATCATTGCAATTGCATGTCGAAACTGTACATTAAAAAGAGTTAATTCTCTTATTGTCATACATATTGTCACATGTATTAGCATACAGTGAAAAGTATTGTTTCTTGCGCGCTATACAGACAATTTTACAGCCTCGCTTGTCTTGAAACCTTAAAATCTGCCCCATCTCTCTCACTGGCAACTGTCCAAGACTAAATGAGATTGTTCTCAACTTTGCTGTCATCTTTGACTCTGAAGTGAGCTTCCGACCACATATCCATGCCAACACTAAGACCACCTATTTTCTCTCCATAACAGCACTCGACTTTGCCACTCACTTAACTCACCTACTGCTGAAACCTTTCCAAAGTCCACCCCTCGCCCGCTTGAAGGGGAGAATGTTAAGGATGATGAGCGCTCAGCAAAGAGCTCTGCCATTAAACACACTTGAGCGTTGATTGGCAGTGGACGCCCATGAGAGCTGTTGGCCTATCCCCCGCCCCCCCCCCGGCTCCAAGCACAGTACTGCAGTGGTCAGAAGAGGTACTGCCTGGAACCTTTCTCAAGGTACATCCTCCCAGGCGGGATGGCAGGGGTGCTCTTGGAGGTTGGGAAGGCGGGGTAGGAGGTGCGATTGCAGCATCGGGGATAAGTCCAGTGGGGTGGAAGGGATAGAACTCCAAGGTCTCAGAGGGAACGACACATATCTGAAAGGAGGATTCAATTTTATGCTCCCCCTGACTCACTTGGGAGCGAGTGTAAAATTCTGTTCCAAGTGTATATTGGCATGAAGGAAGCTTGCAAGCAGTATGCATGGGGTTAGTGTGTCCTATTGGGGCTAGCAGAAGATAAATTTCTCCCAGTCAGTGCATCCTCAGGATATTTATTCCTGTAAAGTAGAAAATTCTTTCCTTCCATTAACACTGCAATGAAGTTACTGTGAAAATCCCCGAGTCACCACACTCTGTCGCCTGTTCAGGTACACTGAGGGAGAATTTAGCATGGCCAATGCATCTGACCAGCACGTCTTTCGGACTGTGGGAGGAAACCGGGGTGGCTGGAGGAAATCCTCGCAGACACGGGGAGAATGTGCAAATTCCACGCAGTGACCCAGGCCAGAAATCGAACCTGGGTCCCTGACGTTGTGTGGCAGCATTGCTAACCACATAAGATAAGGTAGCATAAAAGGACTCTCAACGTTCGACTGTCCCGATGTCCTTAAATGAACAAGATAATTGCAACTTTTTCACATCACTGAGTTAAGCAAAGCTTTACTGACTTGAACAGGGTAGAGCCCATAAAATTGTAAGTAACATTTTAAAGCTAGAGAATGCACTTTGAGGGCAATGTTAAAGTCTCTCCTGAAATGTTGCTGCTTCTTGCTAATAGCCTACTAGTTACAAATCAGCAGATACCTACTAACTCTGATTCCCAGAAGCAGTTCTGATTTTTGGTTTCCATCATATTGCACTGTGACCCAGATGTCATTGTACAACCATATGGCAAAACTCCATTTTATAGATCAGTTTTTTTTTTCTAAGCCATTGTATTAAAGTTTGATTGAGTACAGAAGCTGCACTGTGAAATAGCAACATTAATGGGGACAGCAAATAGTGTGTAAAGTGAATTGTAGCGAAGAGGGCAAAATGACTGTGAGACAGTAATGTAAATAACCTATTAGCCATCCATTACTGACTTAGGTCAAAACCTTTCTCAGCCTCAACCCATCTTTGATGTTGAGGGTACAACTTCATTCTTACTTTCCCACTGGCAGTAGCTGTGACTGATGGCAGCAACTTCATTTGTTCACATGCCAGGAGCTAAGAAAAATTATTATCCATTAGCAAGTTACCATTCTGTGCTCCCCTCCCCACCCCCCCCCCCCCCCCCCACCCTTCCCAACCCCCTGCTATGTATGGATACCAAACTATAGTCAGTTCTGGATACTTAATGGACAAAATTAGCACTAGAGAGGTCAATTTAGAGATAGCTTAATGGAAGCACAACTTTCCCCATTTGTTAGTTGGCCATACAATGGCAAATTAAGATTTGAATTTATCTTGTCCAAATTTATCAGAAACATCTTAAAGTGCTCTATGAACAATGGATTGATTTGAATTGCAGTGACTGTTGCTATGGGGCCGGAAGAACCCAGCTGCCATTTTGTAACAGTGAAATCTCTCACGAGATGAATGGGTCGCGTTGAGTGAGGCGAGATTGTTGGCAGAGTAGCTGAATAAACACAGAAACATAGGACATAGGAGCAGAAAGAGGCCATTTGGCCCTTTGGACCTGCTCCACCATTCATTAAGATCATAGCTGATCATCCAACTCAATAGCCTAATCCTGCTTTCTCCCCATAACCTTTGATCCCATTCGCCCCCAAGTGCTCTATCTAGCCACCTCTTGAATACATTCGATGTTTTGGCATCAATTACTTCCTGTGGTAATGAATTCCACAGGCTCACCTGTGGAATTGGGTGAAGAAATGTCTCCTCACCTCCGTCCTAAATGGTCTACCCCGAATCCTCAGACTGTGACCCCCTTGTTCTGAATCCGAGACTGTTCTTAGAATTCTCTCCAACTTTTATAATGCCTGCCTGAAAACATTCGGATTCACCTCTGACAGTGCAACATTTCTTTTGGTGCTGATCTGAGTTGTCTTCTGAAATGATAGAATCAAGTTCTACGCCAGGTTTTGATTCTCGTGCTGGGGTCCAATAACAGGTCTAAAAGCTGGGATGACCTTGCCTGCACTCTTTGCAGGGCCAGGAACTGCATTTTACAGGGGGTCAGGTAACTAATTGGTCACAACAGGACAACTGTCTCTTTGAAGGTTGCCTGCTTGCCCTCCCCCCCCCCCCCCGCCCCCCCACTGATTCTGCTGACCAATCAGAGATCTGGCAGTTCTGTGGTCTCAGCAGCTCCACTGGGAACAATGGCCTCTGCTGGGAGTGCACTTTGAAGAAGAGGGCGCCATGGAAGGATGTTGCCCTCCCAACTGGGTAAGTTTGGTTTGGGGTGCCCGTGCCATTCAAACATGCCCTGGTAAGGGATGGAGGGCTTGATGAGGGCAGGCAGCACCAATTCTACCAAGGCCCTCTCCATGGACCAAAGAGTGCCCAGAAAGGGTAAAATACCAGGAGCGATAGGAAGTGGCCCTTAACTGATCACTGAAGAGGCTCAGTGGACGGTGGCATAATGGTTAGCACTGCTGCCTTACAGTTCCAGGGACCTGGATTCAATTCCCGCCTTAAGTCACTGTATGTGTGGAGTCTGCAGTTTCCCCCCGTGTTTGTGTGGGTTTCCTCCGGGTGCTCCGGTTTCCTACCACAGTCCAAAAGACATGCTGGTTCGGTGCATTGGCCATGCTAAATTCTTCTCAGTGTACCCGAACAGGCACCGGAGTGTGGTGGCTAGGGGATTTTCACAGTAACTTCATTGCAGTGTTAATGTAAACCTACTTAGTCATAGAGGTTTACAGCATGGAAACACACCATTCAGCCCAACTTGTCCATGCCGCCCTTTTTTTTTCAACCCCAAGCTAGTCCCAATTGCCCGCATTTACTTGTGACACTAATAAATAAACTTTAAACTTCAAACAATTGACCTCTGAGTGGAAAGGACATTTGCCACCTTCTCCGTTGGCAAGATGGCATGGCGGCAGGAAGACGACCGGCTCTACACCCCCTGCCTATCCCTCACCATTTTACAGGCCCCTCTGTTTCTTGCCTCATCCCTAGATAGTTGGTAAAATTCAGCCCCTAGAGTGGGACTCAGCCCTCAACCATCTAGCTCAATGCTGATGGCACTGCCAATGCAACTGAGTGGTTGATCCCAGATAAAACCTGGTGGCACCTGTGCCAACATTTAGCCAGTGGAGCTATTATTGTGGCCTGTAGTTGCATCCCCTGTGATTAGACTTTCAATGGATTTTTTATACATTTCTCCACGCAAAATATTGCCTTCCTGGGAAGAATTATGGCCCATTTTAAATAACCGCTGGTTGATTCTCACGGTGACAGCTGGAGGAACTCTCATGGTACATAATGTTGCATGGCTGCACCGATGAAAATGTCCACAAGGTTAAAGATGTTTACTCCAGAGTGGCTGCACTATTTTCACAGTGAACAGAAGGAATGAGGAAGAAGAGGAGAGTTATTCTTGGTGTCCCCTGATCAATGTTTATCATCACTAAACCAAGCAATCTCACATTCCTGATTGTGGGATCTTGCAGTGCACAAAGTGGCCACCGCATTCCCGACATCACAGCTGAGAGGACACTTCAAAAGGTATTCCGTTAGCAAAATGCTCCAGGATATTCTGAGGGCGTGGAAAAATGTGATTGAAGTATAAGTCTCTACTTTCATTCCGCAGGGCACCATTGATGACTGAAATACTACTTTCCCAGACTTGAAGAAAATCACATTCTGAAGGACTAATTTTAGTCAAAATGCAAGTAGAAGCTCAAAGAAACGTTCCCATCTATATACTCACTTGTCCTTTTCCATTATCATTCTCATAGAATCATAGAATCCCTGCAATGCGGAAAGAGGCCATTTGGCCCAGCAAGCCTGCACCAACAACAATCCCACCCAGGCCCTATCCCCATTACCCCATGTATTTACCCTGACACTGAGTGGCAATTTACCATGGCCAATCAACCAAACCCGCACGCGTATCTTTGGACAGTGAAAGGAAACCGGAGCATCTGCAGGAAATCCACGCAGACACAAAGAACAAAGAAAGTACAAAGTAAAGTACGGCACAGGAACAGGCCCTTCACCCTCCAAGCCCGTACTGATCATGATGCCCTAACTAAACTAAAAAAAACCTTCTGCCCTTACTCGGTTCATATCCCTCTATTCCCTCCCTATTCATGTACCCCTCCAGATGCCTCTTAAATGTTGCGAATGTGCCTGCTTCCACCACCTCCTCTGGCAGCGTGTTCCAGGCACTCACCACTCTCCCCGTGAAAAACTTCCCCCGCACATCTCCCTTAAACTTTCCCCCTCTCACCTTGAACCTGTGCCCCTTTGTAATTGTCACTTCCACCCTGGGAAAAGGCCTTTGACTCTCCATCCTGTCTATGCCTCTCATAATTTTGTAGGCCTCTATCAGGTCTCCCCTCAGCCTCCGTCTTTCCAGTGAAAACAATCCTGGTTTATTCAACCTCTCCTCATAGCCAATGCTCTCAAGACCAGGCAACATCCTGGTGAACCTTCTTTGCACTCTCTCCAAAGCTTCCACGTCCTTCTGGTGGTGTGGTGACCAGAACTGCAAGCAAGACTCCAAATGCAGCCTTCCAAGGTTTTATATAACTGCAACATCATTTCCCAACTCCTGTACTCAATGCCCCGGCTGATGAAGGTAAGCATGCCGCATGCTTTCTTAATCACTTTGGCCACCTGTTTGGCACTTTTAGGGAATTGTGGACCTGCACACCCAGAACCCTCTGTATGTTAATGTTCCTAAGGGTTCTGCCATTTACAGTTTAATTCACACCTAAATTTGACCCTCCAAAATGCATCACCTCGTATTTATCTGGATTAAACTCCATCTGCTATATCCTGTTGTATTCTCTGACAATCTTCAGCATTATCAGCAACTCCACCAATCTTCATGTCATCCACAAACTTACTAATCAGATCCCCCACATTTTCCTCCAGATCATTTATAAAAACTACAAACAAAAGAGGTCCCGGCACTGATCCCTACGGAACACCACTCGCAATAGATCTCCATTCTGAAAAACACCCTTCCACTGCTACTCTCTGTCCAGTTCTGTATCCATCTAGTCAGCCACCCCAAATCCCACGTGATTTTAGTTTTTGTACCAGTCTGCCATGTGGGAGCTTGTCAAACACCTTACTAAAGTCCATCTAAACTACATCCACAGCCCTTCCCTCATCAATTATTTTTGTCACCTCTTCAAAAAACTCAACCAAGTTGGTGAGACATGACCTTCCCCGTACAAAACCATGCTGCCTGTCACTAACTAGTCTATTTTCTTCTAAATGTGCATATATCCTGTCCCTCAGTATCTTCTCCAAAAGCTTCCCCACCACTGATGTTAGGCTCACCGGCCTATAATTTCCTGGAATATCCCTGCTTCGTTTCTTAAACAAGGGAACAACATTGGCTATTCTCCAGTCCTCTGGAACCTCGCCTGTGGTCAAAGAGGATGTAAAGATATCTGTTAAGGCCTCAGCTATTTCTTCCCTTGACTCCCACAGTGACCTGGGATAGGTCCCACCCAGCCCCAGGAACTTGTCTACTTGAATGCAATTTAGGATACTCAACACTTCCTCCTTCGATATACTGACATTCTCTAGAGCGTTCACACACCTATCTCTGACCTCAACATCCGTCATGACCTCCTCCTTCTTGGTGAATACAATACAAAGTACTCATTAAGGATCTCACCCACTTCCCGTGGCTCCATGTATAACTTCCCTCCATTGTTCTTGAGTAGACCTACTCCTTCTCTTGCTACCCTCTTGCTCCTGATATATACATAAAAAGCCTTGAGATTCTCCTTGACCCTGTTTGCTAGCCCTATTCAGCCCTCCTAATTCCACATTTAAGTTCCTTCCTACTTTCACTATATTCCTCAGGGGCTTCATCAGTTTTTAGATGCCTAGACCTATTGTATGCTTCTTTTTTCCTTTTGATTCAGCTTACAATTTCCCTTGTCATTCATGATTCCCAAATCCTGCCATTTCTATCCTTCATTTTTGCGGGACATGCCTGTCCTGCACTTCAATCAATTGGCCTTTAAAAGCCTCCCACATGCCAGACGTGGATTTGCCTTCAAATAGACGCTCCCAATCCCCATTCCCCAGTTCCTGTCGAATTTGGATGTAATTGGCCCTCACCCAATTAAGCACCCTCGCCCGAGGGCCACTCTTGTCCTTATCCATGACCACCTGAAATCTTGTGGAATTATGGTCGCTAAGCCCAAAATGCTCCCCCACTGAAACATCGATCATCTGGTTTGGCTCATTCCCCAATACCAAGTCTATTATGGTCCCCTCCCCGGTGGATTGTCAACATACTGTATCAAAAAGCCCTCCTGGACACATCCAACAAATTGCTCTCTATTCAAGCCCTGGCTGTGAGGGATTCCCAGTCAATATGGGGGAAGTTAAAGTCACCCACCACAACTTCCTTGCTTTTTTCACACTTTTTCAGTACCTGACAGCACAACTGCTCCTCTGTCTCCTGGGGCCATTGGGAGGTCTATAGTACACTCCCAACATTGTGATTTCACCCTTCTTATTCCTGAGCTCCACCCAGATCCACAATCTCTACAGTGCAGAAGGAGGCCATTTGGCCCATCGAGCCTGCACTGACAACAATCCCACCCAGGCCCTATCCCCATAACCCCATGTGTTCACCCTGTTAATCTGCCCGACACTAAGGGGCAATTTAGCATAGCCAATCAACCTGATCCACACATCTTTGGACTTAGGAGGATACTGGAAAACCTGGAGGAAACCCATGCAGACCGAGGGGAGAACGTGCAAACTCCACACAAACAGTCACCCAAGCCGGGGAATTGAACCCAGGTCCCTGACGCTGTGAGGCAGCAGTGCTAACCACTGAGCCACTGAGCCACTGTGCCACACTAACAAACAGAGGGAAACCTAGCCCTTTGGCCTGTAACCAATACAGAGGGAGCTCATTTTCTTGAAGGATATTTCGCAGATCAAGACACCTGTGGATGTATCATGTAACAGAAGAAAAGGGAAAGCAGCAATTGAGCAAAATTGAACGCGATCAAGCAATGCCCACATTGCTTCAATGTAAATATGGCAGTTACCTCAGGTCATCAGGTTGGCAAGTAAGGGACATCTCTGCTGCCAGGATACTAATGAAAATCAAATTGCACTTGACTTTGTAATAGTTAAGTGGCTGCAAGATTAGTCAAATCACCCAGATATCTTTACATCCTATTTGACCACAGGTGAGGTCCAGGGGACTGGAGAATGGCCAATGTTGTTCCCTTGTGTAAGAAAGGGAGCAGGGATATTCCAGGAAATTATAGGCCAGTGAGCCTAGCATCAGTGGTGGGGAAGTTTTTGGAGAAGATACTGAGGAACAGGATATATGCACATTCAGAAGAAAATGGACTAGTTAGTGACAGGCAGCATGGTTTTATCGACACATTCTCCCCATATAACAGTCCCTGACAATCATATGCCTATCCCCTTTGTTTTTCACAGACCTTTCCAAACTAAAAGGCAGATTCTTATCAGGCAACACTGCTACCCCTTGACTGCTGATCAATTAAGAGGTGGAATTACTAGGGATACATTCCATGATTAACAAAGATTGCCAAAGAAGTGCAAAATATCACTTCAAACAGGATGGCCGACGAAATACACCTCAGGGTATCAGGATGTCACAGGATTTCCCCAATTAATGTGATAACTCATGTAATAGGATCAATTAAGAGATGAAATTATGGGGGGGTAAGGGTGAATGATTGTCCTCAGACTCATCATCAGGATATCTGGATAACATGATATCAAGCTGGCATGCTCACTCATAGGATTGTCCCTATCAATGTGATAAATCATGTAACAGGATCATTTAAGAGATGCAATTCCAGGGGATACATTCAAGGATTAACAACGAACTGCAGAATATCTAAACAGGATGGTCGGCAAAATTCACAGGATTTCCCCCATCAATAGATAGGCCGAACGGCCTCCTTCTGCACTGTAGGAATTCTATGATATGATACTCTATGAGTATGAAAAAGCACAGTACAGGATCAACGCGAGGAAATAATTACAGGGGGCACAGCCCAGGATGAACAAGGAATTGTGGATTGTGATTCCGAATCATTGCCTTTCATGGATCCTATAAAAGCCTAAGCCTCAGCAGGACTGTTGAACATCCTAATGAATCCTTCGAGAGTGACCCTCAGGATAGTAGAATAATGCAGGATGTACTGAATTCCAAAAACTTTCAAACGTTTTCTGACTACATTGAAGAATTGATGTTTTTGCTGCTCTGCCGTTGAGAAGTATGAGACTTTTGCCCCATTATAGAGCCTGCTTCGTCATTCAAACAGACCATGTCTGACCTCTCCCTGGTCTCAAATCCACCTCCACACCTGTTCCCCATATCCCCTTATTCCTTTTTTTTAATTAGAAATATATCTATCTCCTTCTTGAAACCATTCAACGATTCAGACTCCACCGCACTATGGGGCAGCGAGTTCCACAAATTTACCACCCTTGCAAGAAGTATTTCCTCTTCATTGTGGTGGCACAGTGGTTAGCACAGTTGCCTCACAGTGCCAGGGTTCCAGGTTCAATTCTGGTCTCAGGTCATTGTCTATGTGGAGTTTGCACTTTCTCCCTGTGTTTGCATGAGTTTCCTCCGGGTGCTCCGGTTTCCTCCCACAGTCCAAAGATGTGCAAGTTAGGCTGATTGGCTGTGCTAAATTGACCTTAGTGTCAGGGGGACTAGCAGGGTAAATGTGTGGGGCTACAGGAATAGGGCTTGGGTGGGATTGTGGTTGGTAGAGACTTGATGGACCGAATGGCCTCCTTCTGCACTGTAGGGATCCTATGATTCTATCTCAGTTACCACCTCTCAACCTATACCTGTGACGTCTTGTTCAAGATTGCCCCATAAGAGGAAACATTTACTTTATCAATCCCTTTTAATATTTTATATACCTCGAGCAGATCCCTTTGCATCCTTCTTGCAGCAATTTGCCAAGACTCCTTCAATTGCACCTTACAAACCCATGACTTTGACCACCTACAACAAGGTGTGCAGAAGTATCGGAACACCACCACTTGCAAGTTGCCCTTCAAGACACACACCATCCTGACTTAGAACTATGTCACTGTTCCATGACTATTGCTGGATCAATATCCTGAAACTCACTCCCTAATAGTACTGTGAGTGTATCTACGCCACACAAAGGCGGCTCACCACCACCTCCCCAAGGGCAATTAGGGATAGGCAATAAATGCTGACCTTGAATGAATTAAATCAAAAGAAAATACACCATTCATTCAAAATCACCCCAGATTTACAAATTCTTCATTTAAGAATTAGAGAGATTTTGAGTAAGTAATGGTAAAATAGGACAAGTTTGGATATCATGTGGACTTCATTCACAATGTCTTAAGGGTCCAGAATTTTTAGGAAGAATTACAGCAAACATGGTCCAATCGGACCATCATTCCTGTGTCAAACCTCTGAAAGTGTTATTCATTTATTCTGCAGCTATTATGCTGAACTTTCGTAATTATTGTTATTTTCCTGAAAGATAATTTCTAGGAAATCAAATTTCTAACCGCTTCTTCTTTGGTGATGTTTCTGCAGTTGTGATTATTCCCTCCTGGCGAGCAACGTGGAAGTTATGACTTAAAATGACGGATTACAAAATTACATTCAGTACATCTGAAAGAGTACCGGGAAATGGCATCGAAAACTGCTGGATTATGATTTTAAAAATCCCCAGCTGTTTGACTCATATCTCACAGGGAAGAGAACCTGCCACCGCATCTGGCCCACAGATGACTCAAGCCCACAATATATGACACTTAATTTGGCTCTTAGGTGGCCAAGCAAGCAACTTTGTTGTAATACCATCACTTAAAGATAAAAACCCACAACCGCACCTTCTCAGGATAACCAGGGAACGCCAAACCGATGCGAGCCCATAAATCCAAAAGAAATAAAATTTCTTCCCTCTAATTGCTGTCTTTGCTGACCCGTTAAAATAACTTTTTAGCTTATTAACTTCGTACGTGCCAGTTTTCTAATGAAGTGTCAAACCCCACATGCTCTCTCAAGCGGGTTTGCTATCCAAAAAATGAGGGAGGGGAATTCTACCTGGAGTTCTGGTCAACTTTCACCTTCAACCTGGAAGGTGCTATATAAATGCAAATCTTTCTTCCTTCGACTTTCTTTAACAATTTTGAATATCTTGAGCAGATTTTCTTTTTAACTTTCTCCGCTCTAACAAAACCATAGTTTATCTTTGTAGCTTTGAGCTAATATTACAATATTCAAGCCATTCTTGATATTTGAGTAGCTATATTATCATCCTTCATTCATCTTTATTTTACTGAAACCGTGCATGCGTTGAATATTGGTGAGAGTGACATCTGGCCCACAGATGACTCAAGCCCACAATATATGACACTTAATTTGGCTCTTAGGTGGCCAAGCAAGCAACTCTGTTGTAATACCATCACTTAAAGATAAAAACCCACAACCGCGCCTTCTCAGGATAACCAGGGAACGCCAAACCGATGCGAGCCCATAAATCCTTAACATCAAGGCAGCATTTGTTCGAGTATGCCATCAAGGAGCCCTAGCAAAACTGGAGTCAATGGGAATCGGGGTAAAACCCTCCGCTGGTTGGTGTCACACATGGCATAAAGGAAGATAGTTGTTGTGATTGGAGATCCATCATCTCAGCTCCAGTACATCACTGCATGAATTCCTCAGGGTAGTGTCCTAGGCCCAACCATCTTCAGCTGTTTCACCAATGACCTTCCTTCCATCATAAGGTCAGAAATGGGGATGTTTGCTGATGACTGCTCAATGTCCAGCAACATTCGAGACTCCTCAGATGCTGAAGAAGTCCGTATCCAAATGCAGCAAAACCAGGACAATATCCAGGCTTGGGCTGACAAATGGTAAGCAACATTTGTGCCAGACTAATGCTAGGCAATGACCACCTCCAGCAAGAGAGGATCTAACCATCACCCCTTGACATTCAATGGCATTCCCATTGCTGAATTTCCCACTATCAACATCTTGGGAGTTACCAATGACTAGAAATCCTGTGGTGAGTAACTCACCTCCTGATTCCCCAAAGCCGATCCACCACCTACAAGGCATAAGCCAGGAGTGTGATGGAATAATCTCCACTTGCCTGGATCAGTACAGTTCTGACAATACTCAGGAAGCTTGACACCATCCAGGACAAAGCAGTCTGCTTGATTGCTACCCCTTCCACAACCATTCAATCCCTCCACCACCAACAAACAGTGGCAGCTGGGTGTACCATCTACAAGATGGATCGCAGGAACTCACCAAGGTTCCTTAGGCAGCACCTTCTAAACCCACAATCACTATCATCTAGAAGGACAGGAGCCGCAGATAACTGGGAACACCACCGCCTGGAGATTCCACTCGAAGCCACTCACCATCCTGACTTGGAAATATATCGCCGTTCCTTCACTGTCACTCGGTCAAATCTTGGACCCCCCCTCCCTATTAGCATGGGTGCACCTCAGTCATGGCGGCAGTTCAAGAATGCAGTTCACCACCAGCCTCTGAAGGGCAACTAGGGATGAGCAATAATTGCTGGCCTAGTCAGTGATGCCCACATCCTATAAATAAATTTAAAAGAAAAATTTAAATAGCTGACCCCAACAAATAGAAGCCTCTCTGTCAAAAACCGGGATACGGAGACTGCAGTTAGTGATAAGGTAGGCTTTACATGAAAATAGTAAGTTGCGCACAATTTTTTTGTTACTCCACGGTTTGCTATTTGCATTTAAATTTCTACATAATGTTACAATATCAACTGCTGTTAATACTGGACAAGTCAGGTCCCAGAGTGAAACCCAGCTTAATAGATCCTAACTTTTTTTTAAACCATGGTAGAAAGTTACTGAACACATTCAGAAGAGTCTGCTGTTTAACGCAAAGACTATAACACTAATTAAACAAGAATAATAATCAATGTTGCACCAGACAAAAAGGATGAAAAGACCTCAGTACAAACAAGGCAAGGCAACTAAATGGCTTCCCTCCACCTTTCCCGCTCGAGTCAACACATCGACAAAAAACCAAAATGCTCCCCATAATATCATACATAATAATTCAAGGTGGTGCGTGTGAAATAGCAAGCGAGCTGTGGCCAGACACACCACACACCAAAGTAAATGGCAGATACAACCCAAGCAAATTCCAAGGATTCCTCAACAATACTATGAATCCAGAAACTCAGCTAATGTTCTGGGGACCCGGGTTCGAATCCCACCACGGCAGATGGTTTGAATTCAATTTTTTAAAATATCTGGCATTAAGAACCTGCTGATGACCATGAACCCATTGTCGAACAAACCCACCTGTTTCACTAATAATGTGCTTTAGGGAAGGAAATCTGCCCTCCATACCTGGTCTGACCTACATGTGACTCCAGAGCCACAGTAATGTGGTTGACTCTCAACTGCCCTCCAAGGGCAACGAGGGATGGGCAATAAATGTTGGCCAGCCAGCAATGTCCATGTACCACAAATGAATAAAAAAAACCGACTGATTGCTAGTGGACAGTTACTTCCTATCTACGAGCTGCAATCCTTCTGTTTTGTTTATGGGTGGCACGGTGGCACAGTGGTTAGCACTGCTGCCTCACAGCGCCAGGGGCCCGGGTTCAATTCCCGGCTTGGGTCACCTTCTGTGTGGAGTTTGCACATTCTCCCCGTGTCAGTGTGGGTTTCCTTCGGGTGCTCCGGTTTCCTCCCACAGTCCAAACTTGTGCGGGTTAGGTGGATTGGCCATACTAAATTGCCCCTGAGTGTCAGGGGGTAGTTAGCTAGGGGACTAACAAGAGGTTATGGGGATAAGGTCTGGGTGGAACTGTGGTTGATGCAGACTCGATGGGCCAAATGGTCTCCTTCTGCACTGTGGAATCTAATCGACCCCGATGTTCAGATGTCCCACCAATCTTCCACAACAATCTTCAAATCCCACATCCTGTAAGGACTCCATCCCATTCTCTCAGTTCCTTCATCTCCGCCGCATCTGTTTAGATGATGCCACTTTCCAAAAGATGTTCTCAGATGTTCAGCACACTGTACACCAACTAGTCTCATTGATCCACTGGAGCAAGCTGAGAGGGGTGATTGAAAAGCAGCAGTGCTGGTAAGAGATTAATTGGATTAATTGAATTGTTTATTTATTTAATTAGTCAGCTAGTGTGTGTATTTTTTTTGGCCTTTACTTTAACAGCAGTTTTTCAAGTTTAAAGTGAAAACTAGAAGTGGGCAGCAAAGGAGTCTGGGAAGGGTTTTTATTTTAACTTTAAAAGTCAGTTACCTGGGAGGTTCCCCCTCATTGATCCACTGGAGCAAGCTGAGAGGGGTGATTGAAAAGCAGCAGTGCTGGTAAGAGATTAATTGGATTAATTGAATTGTTTATTTATTTAATTAGTCAGCTAGTGTGTGTATTTTTTTGGCCTTTACTTTAACAGCAGTTTTTCAAGTTTAAAGTGAAAACTAGAAGTGGGCAGCAAAGGAGTCTGGGAAGGGTTTTTATTTTAACTTTAAAAGTCAGTTACCTGGGAGGTTCCCCCTCATTGATCCACTGGAGCAAGCTGAGAGGGGTGATTGAAAAGCAGCAGTGCTGGTAAGAGATTAATTGGATTAATTGAATTGTTTATTTATTTAATTAGTCAGCTAGTGTGTGTATTTTTTTGGCCTTTACTTTAACAGCAGTTTTTCAAGTTTGAAGTGAAAACTAGAAGTGGGCAGCAAAGGAGTCTGGGAAGGGTTTTTATTTTAACTTTAAAAGTCAGTTACCTGGGAGGTTCCCCCTCATTGATCCACTGGAGCAAGCTGAGAGGGGTGATTGAAAAGCAGCAGTGCTGGTAAGAGATTAATTGGATTAATTGAATTGTTTATTTATTTAATTAGTCAGCTAGTGTGTGTATTTTTTTGGCCTTTACTTTAACAGCAGTTTTTCAAGTTTAAAGTGAAAACTAGAAGTGGGCAGCAAAGGAGTCTGGGAAGGGTTTTTATTTTAACTTTAAAAGTCAGTTACCTGGGAGGTTCCCCCTCATTGATCCACTGGAGCAAGCTGAGAGGGGTGATTGAAAAGCAGCAGTGCTGGTAAGAGATTAATTGGATTAATTGAATTGTTTATTTATTTAATTAGTCAGCTAGTGTGTGTATTTTTTTGGCCTTTACTTTAACAGCAGTTTTTCAAGTTTAAAGTGAAAACTAGAAGTGGGCAGCAAAGGAGTCTGGGAAGGGTTTTTATTTTAACTTTAAAAGTCAGTTACCTGGGAGGTTCCCCCTCATTGATCCACTGGAGCAAGCTGAGAGGGGTGATTGAAAAGCAGCAGTGCTGGTAAGAGATTAATTGGATTAATTGAATTGTTTATTTATTTAATTAGTCAGCTAGTGTGTGTATTTTTTTGGCCTTTACTTTAACAGCAGTTTTTCAAGTTTAAAGTGAAAACTAGAAGTGGGCAGCAAAGGAGTCTGGGAAGGGTTTTTATTTTAACTTTAAAAGTCAGTTACCTGGGAGGTTCCCCCTCATTGATCCACTGGAGCAAGCTGAGAGGGGTGATTGAAAAGCAGCAGTGCTGGTAAGAGATTAATTGGATTAATTGAATTGTTTATTTATTTAATTAGTCAGCTAGTGTGTGTATTTTTTTGGCCTTTACTTTAACAGCAGTTTTTCAAGTTTAAAGTGAAAACTAGAAGTGGGCAGCAAAGGAGTCTGGGAAGGGTTTTTATTTTAACTTTAAAAGTCAGTTACCTGGGAGGTTCCCCCTCATTGATCCACTGGAGCAAGCTGAGAGGGGTGATTGAAAAGCAGCAGTGCTGGTAAGAGATTAATTGGATTAATTGAATTGTTTATTTATTTAATTAGTCAGCTAGTGTGTGTATTTTTTTGGCCTTTACTTTAACAGCAGTTTTTCAAGTTTAAAGTGAAAACTAGAAGTGGGCAGCAAAGGAGTCTGGGAAGGGTTTTTATTTTAACTTTAAAAGTCAGTTACCTGGGAGGTTCCCCCTCATTGATCCACTGGAGCAAGCTGAGAGGGGTGATTGAAAAGCAGCAGTGCTGGTAAGAGATTAATTGGATTAATTGAATTGTTTATTTATTTAATTAGTCAGCTAGTGTGTGTATTTTTTTGGCCTTTACTTTAACAGCAGTTTTTCAAGTTTAAAGTGAAAACTAGAAGTGGGCAGCAAAGGAGTCTGGGAAGGGTTTTTATTTTAACTTTAAAAGTCAGTTACCTGGGAGGTTCCCCCTCATTGATCCACTGGAGCAAGCTGAGAGGGGTGATTGAAAAGCAGCAGTGCTGGTAAGAGATTAATTGGATTAATTGAATTGTTTATTTATTTAATTAGTCAGCTAGTGTGTGTATTTTTTTGGCCTTTACTTTAACAGCAGTTTTTCAAGTTTAAAGTGAAAACTAGAAGTGGGCAGCAAAGGAGTCTGGGAAGGGTTTTTATTTTAACTTTAAAAGTCAGTTACCTGGGAGGTTCCCCCTCATTGATCCACTGGAGCAAGCTGAGAGGGGTGATTGAAAAGCAGCAGTGCTGGTAAGAGATTAATTGGATTAATTGAATTGTTTATTTATTTAATTAGTCAGCTAGTGTGTGTATTTTTTTGGCCTTTACTTTAACAGCAGTTTTTCAAGTTTAAAGTGAAAACTAGAAGTGGGCAGCAAAGGAGTCTGGGAAGGGTTTTTATTTTAACTTTAAAAGTCAGTTACCTGGGAGGTTCCCCCTCATTGATCCACTGGAGCAAGCTGAGAGGGGTGATTGAAAAGCAGCAGTGCTGGTAAGAGATTAATTGGATTAATTGAATTGTTTATTTATTTAATTAGTCAGCTAGTGTGTGTATTTTTTTGGCCTTTACTTTAACAGCAGTTTTTCAAGTTTAAAGTGAAAACTAGAAGTGGGCAGCAAAGGAGTCTGGGAAGGGTTTTTATTTTAACTTTAAAAGTCAGTTACCTGGGAGGTTCCCCCTCATTGATCCACTGGAGCAAGCTGAGAGGGGTGATTGAAAAGCAGCAGTGCTGGTAAGAGATTAATTGGATTAATTGAATTGTTTATTTATTTAATTAGTCAGCTAGTGTGTGTATTTTTTTGGCCTTTACTTTAACAGCAGTTTTTCAAGTTTAAAGTGAAAACTAGAAGTGGGCAGCAAAGGAGTCTGGGAAGGGTTTTTATTTTAACTTTAAAAGTCAGTTACCTGGGAGGTTCCCCCTCATTGATCCACTGGAGCAAGCTGAGAGGGGTGATTGAAAAGCAGCAGTGCTGGTAAGAGATTAATTGGATTAATTGAATTGTTTATTTATTTAATTAGTCAGCTAGTGTGTGTATTTTTTTGGCCTTTACTTTAACAGCAGTTTTTCAAGTTTAAAGTGAAAACTAGAAGTGGGCAGCAAAGGAGTCTGGGAAGGGTTTTTATTTTAACTTTAAAAGTCAGTTACCTGGGAGGTTCCCCCTCATTGATCCACTGGAGCAAGCTGAGAGGGGTGATTGAAAAGCAGCAGTGCTGGTAAGAGATTAATTGGATTAATTGAATTGTTTATTTATTTAATTAGTCAGCTAGTGTGTGTATTTTTTTGGCCTTTACTTTAACAGCAGTTTTTCAAGTTTAAAGTGAAAACTAGAAGTGGGCAGCAAAGGAGTCTGGGAAGGGTTTTTATTTTAACTTTAAAAGTCAGTTACCTGGGAGGTTCCCCCTCATTGATCCACTGGAGCAAGCTGAGAGGGGTGATTGAAAAGCAGCAGTGCTGGTAAGAGATTAATTGGATTAATTGAATTGTTTATTTATTTAATTAGTCAGCTAGTGTGTGTATTTTTTTGGCCTTTACTTTAACAGCAGTTTTTCAAGTTTAAAGTGAAAACTAGAAGTGGGCAGCAAAGGAGTCTGGGAAGGGTTTTTATTTTAACTTTAAAAGTCAGTTACCTGGGTTGTTCCCCCTCAGTAGTAGTTTTTTTTTCTCTCGGGCCCCTAGCCCTATAAATTGGTGCAGAGGAGATACCCGATCCTCTACACTGGTAGAGGATCCCACCATTCCATCCTCCTCTAACCTAATTATAAGTGTGGGGAAGTTTTTTGTTTTCTTTTTTTCTTGCTGGTAATGGCTTCAGGGATGGCAGTTCAGGCAGTATGCTGCATCTCCTGTGGGATGTATGTGGTGAGGAAATCCAGTAGTGTTTCAGGAGATTTTAGTTGTAAGAAGTGCATTAGATTGCAGCTTCTGGAGGAGCGTGTAAAGGAGCTGGAGGGGGAGGTAGAGGAACTCCGCATAATTCGGGAGGCGGAGGTGGAAGTTGATAGGAGTTATAGAGAAATAGTAACTCCTAGAAATGAGGCTTGGGTCAATGCCAGGAGGAGGGGTAAGAAGCAATCGGGAAGACAATCCCCTGGGGCGGTTCCCCTCCATAATAGGTTTTCGGTGCTGGAGGCTACAGTTGAGGAGGAATCAACTGAGCATAGAGAGCAGATCTCTGGGGGTGAGCCGAGTGAGAAAGCTCAGGTGGTTAGGGGCTGTAAAAGACTGGGCCTTGTGATTGGGGACTCCACAATTAAGGGGACAGATAGGAGGGTCGGAACTAAAGGTAGGGACTCAGGGTTGGTGTGTTGCCTACCAGGGGCTGGGGTCCGGGATGTGTCTGACAGGGTATTCAGGACTCTTAGGGGGGAGGGAGATAAACCACAAGTTATTGTACATGTGGGGACACACGACATAGGGAGGATAGGGGAAGGGGATATTAGGCAGGGATTTATGGAGTTGGGGTGGAAACTAAAGGCCAAGACTGACAGAGTGGTTATCTCTGGACTCTTGCCTGTACCACGGGATAGTTTAGAGAGGAATAGGGAGAGGGAAGGTTTGAATTCATGGCTGAGGGGATGGTGCAGGAGGGAGGGGTTCAGGTACTTAAGCAATTGGGGCTCGTACTGGGGAAGGTGTGACCTCTATGAGAAGGATGGTCTACACCTTAATCAGAAGGGGACCAATATCCTGGGGGGTAAATTTGCTAAGGCCATGCAGGGAGGTTTAAACTGATTCGGGGGGGGGGAGGGATCCTGAGTAGTGGGGCTGAAAGTGAGGGATGCATGGATGGGGACTGCAATGCACGGCATTGCAGAGGTGGGGTGGAGCAGGGTTTGAAATGTGTATACTTCAATGCCAGGAGTATTCGCAATAAAGTGGGTGAACTTGCAGCGTGGATCAGTACCTGGGACTTCGATGTTGTGGCTATTTCAGAGACATGGATAGAGCAGGGGCAGGAATGGATGCTGCAGGTCCCGGGGTTCAAATGTTTTAGTCGAAGTAGGGAAGGAGGTAGAAGAGGGGGAGGGGTAGCATTATTGGTCAGAGATTGTATCACAGTGTCAGAGAGGAGGTTTGATGAGGACTTATCTGTTGAGGTAGTATGGGCGGAGATTAGAAATAGGAGAGGAGAGGTCACCCTGTTGGGAGTCTTTTATAGACCTCCTAAAAGTTCTAGAGAGGTTGAGGAAAGGATTGCGGAGTCAATCCTGCTTAGGAGTGAAAGTAATAGGGCAATTGTTATGGGGGATTTTAACTTGACTAATATTGACTGGAATTGTTATAGCTCTAGCTCGTTAGAGGGGTCAGTTTTTGTTCAAAGCGTGCAGGAAGGTTTTTTGACTCAGTATGTAGACAGGCCAACTAGAGGTGAGGCTATATTGGATCTGGTGCTGGGAAATGAGCCAGACCAGGTGCTAGACTTGGAAGTTGGTGTGCATTTTGGTGATAGTGACCACAATTCGGTTACGTTCACCTTAGTGATGGAAAGGGATAGGCATGAACCTCGGGCCAGTGGTTTTAGCTGGGGGAAGGGTAATTATGAGGCTATTAGGAGAGAATTAGGAAACATAGGTTGGACTAGGAGATTACAGGGACTGGGAACGTCCGACATGTGGAGTTTTTTCAAGGAGCAGCTACTGCGAGTCTGTGATAGGTATGTCCCTGTCAGGCAAGGAGGAATTGGTAGGGCGAGGGAACCGTGGTGCACCAAAAAAGTTTCTTTGTTGGTTAAAAAGAAAAAGGAGGCTTATGTTCGGATGAGACGTGAGCACTCGGGTAGTGCACTAGAAAGCTTTAGATTGGCTAAGAGGGAGTTGAAGAGCGAGCTTAGAAGGGCTAAAAGGGGACATGAGAAGACTTTGGCGGATAGGGTTAAAGAGAATCCTAAGGCGTTCTATAGGTATGTCAAGAACAGAAGGTTGGTTAGGGCAAGTTTAGGGCCAGTTATAGATGGCAGAGGGAAGTTATGTGTGGAACCGGAGGAGATTGGTGAAGCATTGAACCAATATTTCTCTTCGGTGTTCACGCAAGGGGACATGAATATAGCTGAGGAGGACACTGGGTTGCAAGGGAGTAGAATAGACAGTATTACAGTTGATAAGGAGGATGTGCAGGATATTCTGGAGGGTCTGAAAATAGATAAATCCCCTGGTCCGGATGGGATTTATCCAAGGATTCTCTGGGAGGCAAGAGAAGTGATTGCAGAGCCTCTGGCTCTGATCTTCAGGTCGTCGTTGGCCTCTGGTATAGTACCAGAAGATTGGAGGTTAGCGAATGTTGTCCCATTGTTTAAGAAGGGGAACAGAGACTTCCCCGGGAATTATAGACCGGTGAGTCTCACTTCTGTTGTCGGCAAGATGTTGGAAAAAATTATAAGGGATAGGATTTATAGTTATTTGGAGAGTAATGAATTGATAGGTGATAGTCAGCATGGTTTTGTGGCAGGTAGGTCGTGCCTTACTAACCTTATTGAGTTTTTTGAGAAAGTGACCAAGGAGGTGGATGGGGGCAAGGCAGTGGACGTGGTATATATGGATTTTAGTAAGGCGTTTGATAAGGTTCACCATGGTAGGCTTCTGCAGAAAATGCAGATGTATGGGATTGGGGGTGATCTAGGAAATTGGATCAGGAATTGGCTAGCGGATAGGAAACAGAGGGTGGTGGTTGATAGTAAATATTCATCATGGAGTGCGGTTACAAGTGGTGTACCTCAGGGATCTGTTTTGGGGCCACTGCTGTTTGTAATATTTATTAATGATCTGGATGAGGGTATAGTTGGGTGGATTAGCAAATTTGCTGATGACACCAAAGTCGGTGGTGTGGTAGACAGTGAGGAAGGGTGTCGTAGTTTGCAGGAAGACTTAGACAGGTTGCAAAGTTGGGCCGAGAGGTGGCGGATGGAGTTTAATGCGGAGAAGTGTGAGGTAATTCACTTTGGTAGGAATAACAGATGTGTTGAGTATAGGGCTAACGGGAGGACTTTGAATAGTGTGGAGGAGCAGAGGGATCTAGGTGTATGTGTGCATAGATCCCTGAAAGTTGGGAATCAAGTAGATAAGGTTGTTAAGAAGGCATATGGTGTCTTGGCGTTTATTGGTAGGGGGATTGAATTTAGGAGTCGTAGCGTTATGTTGCAACTGTACACAACTCTGGTGCGGCCGCACTTGGAGTACTGTGTGCAGTTCTGGTCCCCACATTACAGGAAGGATGTGGAGGCTTTGGAGAGGGTGCAGAGGAGGTTTACCAGGATGTTGCCTGGTATGGAGGGGAGATCCTATGAGGAGAGGCTGAGGGATTTGGGATTGTTTTCGCTGGAAAGGCGGCGGCTAAGAGGGGATCTTATTGAAACATATAAGATGATTAGAGGTTTAGATAGGGTGGATAGTGATAGCCTTTTTCCTCTGATGGAGAAATCCAGCACGAGGGGGCATGGCTTTAAATTGAGGGGGGGTAGTTATAGAACCGATGTCAGGGGTAGGTTCTTTACCCAGAGGGTGGTGAGGGATTGGAATGCCCTGCCGGCATCAGTAGTAAATGCGCCTAGTTTGGGGGCGTTTAAGAGATCCGTGGATAGGTTCATGGACGAAAAGAAATTGGTTTAGGTTGGAGGGTCACAGTTTTTTTTTTAACTGGTCGGTGCAACATCGTGGGCCGAAGGGCCTGTTCTGCGCTGTAGTGTTCTATGTTCTATGTTCTATGTTCTATGAAATTCTATCTTTCTCACAAGGGTTTCCAATCTCCATGTTGGAAGAATTTGCCTTGGAATTCTCGACAAATGTCACACCCACTTGAATGGCTTCAACAAGATTACACCTCCAGGGTTTCAATCTCACCTTCTGAGATTCCTCTCTTCTGGATCTCCTCAGACACTAAAGCTTCCAAGCTTTCCTTCAGATTTTCAGTGATGCCAAGTAGAACACCACTGCAGCAAAGTGATAACTTTATGCTTTATGCAACATGGGGTCAACAACCTTCGACTGCTTTCTCGGATCTTCTGGCCTTCTCTCAAGCTCACCTTACTTCAAGTCTGCTTCCCGCAGCTCTCTCTCTTTTTAACTTGGTGCTTACTTCTCTGATCCTTTCTTCCAATTACTTGACTGGGTCTGTTGCTGATCTTAGTCTTTGTCCCTTACCTACGTCTGAATTCTGGGACCTCTTCCGAATCGCCGTCTTGGTCCCTGCCTGGCACCTGCTTCTGCGACTTTCTCCTGTCCCCCTCCCTGTGTCCTGTTCCCTGGATCACCTTCAGCACATGCCACTGCAGTTTATGTCTCCTGACCTGTGTTTCACGCGATTTCACTTCTTATTCTGCACAGATGAGCAGGGCCAGTTCCCGTCCAAAAAACATAAAAGCCATGAACTAAGCATTTTCCAGCCAGTGCACACATCAAAGCCCCAAGGTCCACAGAGTGCCGACCTGCAACTACCATCTACATTGGGTTTCACAGCAACAAACCTACAGAAGTGTTAGGCAGGAAAAGACCACATCTCCGTCAAGCCTGCCCCATAGTATCAACGCTAGATCATTTCTACCTCCCTCTCGGCCACCTGAAAGTCACTTCTTCCCCATGGGAGAAGTTTTAAAAAAAGGAGAAAACCTTGAGCCAATGAGGGAAACACGCATCCACCAAATCAACCTCAATTGACCGTATATTAAATCAGACATCGCATACCCAACTTGCTTCAGTCATTGTACGAGGGGAGATAAATACAATGCTGAAATGTAAAAGATTGAACAATTCTAAATTAGTGGCAGTAATTGTTCAAAGTGTTTTCACAGATTGCATCTTTGGCAGAACAATGGATTTTTTTGTCTGAGCGTGACCTTAAGTTTCACAGGATCGCTGTTTTTGAAGATAAACTGCAGCTGCATTTACATCCTCCACAAGAAGCCAAACCTATTGAGTTTGCAGCAAGATGGACATTTTCCAGAAAAAATATTGGACTCTCCTTCATCATTACTTCCATACTCATTTTCAGTCAGCTCAGTCTAATGAAAAACAGGGAAGGGCTTGAAACTAGGCACAGGAGCCAAATCCAAAGACTTTCTAGAAGGAATATCAAGGATCTCTCATTCTTGGTTTCAACTGATAGCAGTGTGCCTTGAGTTTTTGTCAAAATATCCAATGAAGATAAGGAATCTACAAGAGGTGTTGGATGGGCACAGGTGTATGAGCAGATTCCATTCTCTAAACAAGGAGAGGAGATGGCCTGGTGGTAATATCGCTAGACTATTATTCCAGACACTCAGCTAATGTTCTGTGGACCCAGGTTCAAATCCCACCAAGGCAGGTGGTGGAATTTGAATTCAATAAAAAAAATATCTGGAATTAAGAATCTATTGAAGACCATGAAACCAAACCATTGTTGATTGTTGGAAAAGCCCATCTGGTTCACTGATGTCCTTTAGGGAAGGAAATCTGCCATCCTTACTTGGTCTTGGCCTACATGTGACTCCAGAGCCACAGCAATGGGCTGGCATGGTGGCACAGTGGTTAGTACTGCTGCCTCACAGCGCCAGTACCCGGGTTCGATTCCTGGCTTCGGTCACTCTCTGTGTGGAGTTTGCACTTTCTCCCCGTGTCGATGTGGGTTTCCTCCAGGTGCTCTGGTTTCCTCCCACAGTCCAAAGATGGGCGACTCAGGTTGATTGGCCATGCTAAGTTGATCCATAGTGTTGGGGGGGCTAGCTAGGGTAAATACATGGGGATGGTGTCTGGGTGGGATTGTGTTCTGTGCAGACTCGATGGTTCAAATGGCCTCTTTCTGCACTGTATGATTCTATTCTATTGTTCTAATGTGGTTGACTCTCAACTGCCCAAGGGCAACTAGGGATGGGCAATAAATGCTGGTCAGTCAGCGACGCCCATGTCCCTTGAATGAATAAATACAAAATAAGCAGAGTGTCAGCCACTGGTGCTGTGTAAGTGGCCATCAGATGGTAATGTAATGGAATATGGCCTAGCCAGTTAGTCTTAAAGGAACCTCTGCCAAATCGCTGGAAAATAGAAAAGTGTGGCTGATTTTTCTGGTTCACTCATGGCCAAATTCGATGGAGGAGCTCCTGGATTTCCCATTCCCATTTTGATTGGATGACTCCATGGAAATTTCCATTGAGCACCGGCAGCTCATCAAACCCACTCACATGAGTTCTGGCCACAAAAACGGTTTGGGAGTTCTTGCTGGAGGCATCAGTCAGCTGCTCCAAATTCTCCGTTCATCACCTATCGGTTTTACACCCTTTCTGAGAATTTGTCTAATTGAATCAATGGAAAGAATCCCTACAGTGCAGAAAAGGCCATTTGGCCCATCAAGTCTGCATCGACTTTCTGGCGGAGTGTCCAACCCAGGTGCTCTCCCCTGCCCTATCCCCGTAACTCTGCACATTTCCCCTGCCAATCCCCTTAAACTATACATCTTTGGACACTAAGGGGCAATTTAGCATGGTCAATCAACCTAACCTGCACATCTTTGTGGGACTGTGGGAGGAAACTGGAGCACCCGGAGTAAACCCACGGGCTTGGGTGACTGTCTGTGTGGAGATTTACAATGAGGCTATTTCAAAAGCAAATGGAGTGCCGGGATGCATTGCCATGATGATAAAATATGAAATGATATTTACTGTACAGTCCATATATAAGATGTTGTTAGGCCTACCCCATGTGCAGACTCCACACAGACAGTCACCCAAGCCCGGAATTGAGCCTGGGTCCTTGGCGCTGTGAGACAGCAGTGCTAATCACTGTGCCACCTTCACAGTAAATAATTCTGAGGAGCAAAGGAAACTTCAAGGGACTATTGGTAAGTGAACAGAATGGGGGTAAGAATAGTGTAGATGGAGTTCAACATCAGTGCAGAAGTGTTAAAACTTGGTATAAAAATATAATAATTAAATTTTGAATGGGTGGTGTGAAAGAGCAGATAGATTTGGAAGATTAGGTTCATAAGACAGTAAACTACCTCAAGTGGGTAAAGCTACCAAAAATATTCATACAGCGCAGGATTTTAGGGCATGAGATATTGAGTATAAAAGCTGAGGGGTCATCAGTGGTGATGGCTGTCCCTCGATTTGAGGATGATGTCCACTTAGGATGCAAGTTTCTGCCTGTGAGTGAACAGGCTGATTCTTGATCTGTAGACCTTCAGCACATGGGGTAGGCCTAACAACACCTTATATATGGACTGTACAGTAAATATCATTTCATATTTTATCATCATGGCAATGCATCCCAGCACTCCATTTGCTTTTGAAATAGCCTCATTGTAAATCTTCAGAGATTTATATATTATGTATTTCGGTCTTTCTACCATTCAATAGACAGAGGGCTTCCACCCAACATTTGCTTAGCATAAGTTCTACCACATGAACATTTATCTCTATTACATGACACCAGCCTGGCCCAGGACCATAAACACTTCACAACCAAATCTTTCTCCAGCTGATTATTTTCTTTTCTCTAATCTTAGGTCCAAACAAATCGCTGCAAATCGTTTTGTCCGCTGTGAACTTGTCCAAATCACTGATAAATACAGTGAGGGGACGATGGGGCTCACACTGATCTCTGTGGAGCTCCACTTTGTAACCAGTCCCCGTACAGAATCACTGTCACTGAAAGGTCAGAATGGTGTGGTCACAGAACAAAGGACATTTTATTTATTTATTAGTCACAAGTAAGGCTTACATTAACACTGCAATGAAGTTACTGTGAAATTCCCCTGGCCACCACACTCCGGCACCTGTTCGGGTCAATGCACTTAACCAGCACACCTTTCAGACTGTGGGAGGAAACCAGAGCATCCGGAGGAAACCCACGCAGACACGGGGAGAATGTGCAAACTCCACACAGAAAGTGACCCAAGCCGGGAATCGAACCCGGGTCCCTGGCGTTGTGAAGCAGCAGTGCTAACCACTGTGCCACCGTGCCGCCCTTTGCAGATTGCAGACAGTTGGAAATCTGATGTAAGTGGGACTCTCTGGAAAGTACGACTGGATGGAATTTTGCTCAAATGTTTAGTTTTTAGTTTATCTTTGAATTTACCTGAGGGGCTGGAATTTTTCCCCATAGGGATGGGGCTGTCAGAGATCCTGTGTACCAGCAATCTTCGGCACTCTTAGTCAACTTGGGTACAAACGCTAGACACCATGCATAATCGATATGAGGCCTTTAATGACTTGTGCACAAGGAGAAACAAGCTCACAGCCGGCATGTGAGTGTTTCTGAAGTTACATACAAACAACTTGGCAATCATAGTCAGTGACAGCAAATCAGAAACAAGCAATTTTTATAATCCTTCATTTGCATACATATTCACCAATTAAATCCTAGCTTTTCGTCCTTTCTCATTCGATGAAAAACTGTCTTCTGCTAATCCTTCATTTGCAAAACATATCCCCTTTGGTATTTGTTATGGAAAACCGTGATCTTGCTCATCCTCTGGTGAAGGCCGAGAAACAGAATGTTATGGGGCCTACGCAGGTGAAGGTTAGCCTGTTCATGCTGAATAGCAGACACTGACCCCTTTCGAAGGTCTGCCAGCTGATAAACATTTTCCATTACTGTACAGAGAAAGCATGAAACTTCAATCTGAACAATTTAACTTCCGCACAATTTAACTTCCATACTATGAAACTTCAATCTGAACATTTTAACTTCCGCAGAGCAGGAAGGTGGATGTGCTGGTGAAATAGTTGCAAAAGATATCAGGAGGGGAACCTGCAGTCTTCTCGCCACCATAGCATTTGAACAGCAGGGGGTATCTCAGCAGCATGGTTGCCCCTATGAAATGGCTAATTCTACCACATCTCACTTCTGCCAGCAAGGCTGATTGCCACCTGGGAAAACTACCAGTTAAACTGTGGCAGCCTCCCAGCAGGTTCCCAGGGTGGGGCGCTCTCCTTTGTTGGCACGGTGGCACAGTGATTAGGACAGCGGCCTCCCAGCACCAGGGACCTGGGTTCACTTCATTGTCTGTGTGGAGTTTGCACATTCTCCCCGTGTCTGCATGGGTTTCCTCTGGGTGCTCCGGTTTCCTCCCACAGTCCAAAGATGTGCGGGTTAGGTTGATTAGCCATGTTAAATTGGCCCTTAGTGTCAGGCAGATGAGCAGGGTAAATACATGGGGTTACGGGGGTAGGGCCTGGGTGGGATTGCTGTCAGTGCAGGCTCGATGGGCCAAATGGCCTCCTTCTGCACTGTAGAGATTGTGGATCTTGTAGTGAGGCATTATGGGTGGAGCTCAGGAATAAGAAGGGTGAAATCACAATGTTGGGAGTGTACTATAGACCTCCCAATGGCCCCAGGAGACAGAGGAGCAGTTGTGTCGTCAGATACTGAAAAAGTGTGAAAATAGCACGATAGTAGTGGTGGGTCATAGAGTCATAGAGATTTACAGCATGGAAACAGGCCCTTTGGCCCAACTTGTCCATGCCGCCTTTTTTTTTAAACCCCTAAGCTAATCCAAATTGCCGGCATTTGGCCCATATCCCTCTATACCCATCTTACCCATGTAACTATCCAAATGCTTTTTAAAAGACAAAATTGTACCCGCCTCTACTACAATCTCTGGCAGCTTGTTTCAGACACTCACCAGCCTTTTTTTAAAAAATTGACCCTCTGGATACTTTTGTATCTCTCCCTTCTCACCTTAAACCTATGCCCTCTAGTTTTAAACTCCCCTACTTTTGGGAAAAGATATTGACTATCTAGCTGATCTGTGCCCCTCATCATTTTATAGTCCTCTATAAGGTCACCCCTCAGCCTCCTGTGTTCCAGAGAAAAAAGTCCCAGTCTATCCAGCCTCTCCTTATAACCCAAACCATCAAGTCCCGGCAGCATCCTAGTAAATCTTTTCTGCACTCTTTCTAGTTTAATAATATCCTTTCTATACTAAGGTGAACAGAACTGCACACAGTATTCCAAGTGTGGCCTCACCAATGTCTTTTACAACTTCAACAAGACGTCCCAACTCCTGTATTCAATGTTCTGACCGATGAAACCAAGCATGCCGAATGCCTTCTTCACCACTCTGTCCACCTGTGACTTCACTTTCAAGGAGATATGAACATGTACCCATAGATCTCTTTGTTCTGTAACTCTCCCCAACTTCCTACCATTAACTGAATAAGTCCTGCCCTTGTTCAATCTACCAAAATGCATCACCTCGTATTTGTCTAAATTAAACTCCATCTGCCATTCATCAGCCCACTGGCCCAATTGATCAAGATCCCGTTGCAATCGGAGAAAACTTTCCTCACTATCCACTATGCCACCAATCTTGCAACCAACCTGAGGCACACCGCTGGTCACAGACCTCCAGTTTGAAAAACAACCGTCTACAACCATCCTCTGGCTTCTCCACAAGATTAGAATCTCCACATTCTGTCAAGAAGCCAATTTTGTATCCATTTAGATACCTCACCCTGGATCCCGTGAGATTTAACCTTCTGCAACAACGTACCATGCGGTACCTTGTCAAAGGCCTTGCTAAAGACAACATCAACTGCACTGCCCTCATCTACCTTCTTGGTTACCCCTTCAAAAAACTCAATCAAATTTGTGAGACATGATTTTCCACTCACAAAGCCATGCTGACTGTCCCTAATCAGTCCTTGCATCTCTAAATGCCTGTAGATCCTATCTCTCAAAATATCTTCCAACAACTCACCCACCACAGACGTGAGGCTCACTGGCCTGTAGTTCCCAGGCTTTTCCCTGCAGCCCTTTTTAAACAAAGGCACAACATTTGCCACTCTCCAATCTTCAGGCACCCCACCCGTGACTATCGATGATTCAAATATCTCGGGTAGGGGACCCGCAATTTCTTCCTTAGCCTCCCACAATGTCCTGGGATACACTTCATCAGTCCTGGGGATTTATCTACCTTGATGCGCTTTAAGACTTCCAGCACCTCCTTCTCTGTAATATGCACACTCCTCAAGAAATCACTATTTATTGCCCCAAGTTCCCTCACATCCATGCTTTTCTCAATAGTAAATACTGATGAGAAATATTCATTTAGAATCTCATCCATCTCTTGTGGATCTGCACATAAATGATCTTGTTGATCCTTAAGAGGCCCGACTCTCTCCCTTGTTACTCTTTTGCTCTTTATGTATTTGTAGAAGCTCTTTGGATTCTCCTTTGCCTTATCTGCCAAAACAATCTCGTGTCCCCTTTTTGCCCTCCTGAATTCTCTCTTAACTCTTCTCCTACACTCCCTATACTCTTCAAGTGATTCACTTGATCCCAGCTGCCTATGCATGTCACATGCCTCTTTTTCTTCTTGACCAGGTCCTCAATATCCCGAGTCATCCAGGGTTCCCTACTTCTGCCAGCCTTGTCCTTCACTCTAAGAGGAATGTGTTTACCCTGAACCCTGGTTAACACACTTTTGAAAGTCTACCACTTACCAGAAGTCCCTGGGCCTTCCCTCAGACTCCCCCAATTAACTTTTGAAAGTTCCTGCCTGATACCATCAAAATTGGCCTTGCCCCAATTTAGAACTTTAACTTTTGGGACAGACCTATCATTCTCCATAGCTATCTTAAAACTAATAGAATTATGGTCACTCACTAGTGATCCCTCACTAACACTTCTGTCACCTGCCCTTCCTTACTTCCCAAGAGGAGGTCAAGTTTTGTCCCCTCTCTAGTCGGGCCATCCACATACTGAATGAGAAATTCCTCCTGAATATACTCAACAAATTTCTCTCCATCCAATCCTCTAATACTATGGCTGTCCCAGTCAATGATGGGAAAGTTAAAATCTCCGACTATTACCACCCTATTTTTCTTGGAGCTATCCGGAATCACCTTACATATTTGCTCCTCAATTTCCTGCCAACTATTTGGGGGCCTATCGTACAGCCCTATCAAAGTGATTTCCCCCTTCTTATTTCTCAGTTCTACCCATATAGACTCAGTGGCCAAACCCTCGGATATATCCCCTCTCAGTACAGCCATGATGTTTTCCCTAATCAAAAGTGCAACTCCCCCTCCTCTCTGACCTCCTGTTCTATCTTTCCTATATCATTCTTTTCGGGCGCGAAAACATGGTAACGTCAGGTGTGAGGCCATTAACGCAATCCGCGCCTGTGTCCGTGCAGATGCCCACTTTACCAAGGCCCGAAAATAGCCGCGATCCAATTCACGCCCGAATGCATTTGAATTGAATTAAAGGGCTGGGCGCCCAGCATTTCCCCCTTTGCCATTGCGTTCGCCCGTCCAGATTCGGCGCGAAACAGACATGCTCAGGCAAAGGTCTGTTTCGGGCACTCCAGCTTCTGAAGATGTAAGTTCAGACCTTCCAACAGCTCTCTAACTCAGATTGGTGGTGATGGGGTGCAGGGAGCGGGGTGGAGGGGGAGGCGGGGGGGAGGAGGGAGGCGGGTCAGATCATTCTCTGATGAGGCGGGGGGCGGGAGAAGAGAGGCCCAATCATTTTCTGGTGGGGGGGAGGATGAGGTAGGTCTGATGTACCTCAGGTGGGGTGGGGGGGGTGGGGGGGGGGGGGGGGTGTTGAGGGAGGCCAGATAGTTGTCTGGTTGGTGGGAGGGAAGAGGAAGTCAGGCCAAATCATTCTCTGGTGAGGGGATGGGGAGGGAGGAGGAAATCATAGAAACCCTACAGTGCAGAAGGAGGCCATTCGACCCATCGAGTCTGCACCGACCACAATCCCACCCAGGCCCTACCCCACATATTTACCCGCTAATCCCTCTAAGCTATGCATCTCAGGATTCTAAGGGGCAATTTTTAACCTGGCCAATCAACCTAACCCGCACATCTTTGGACTGTGGGAGGAAACCGGAGCACCCGGAGGAAACCCACGCAGACACGAGGAGAATGTGCAAACTCCACACAGACAGTGAACCGATCCGGGAATCGAACCCGGGACCCTGGAGCTGTGAAGCAGCAGTGCTAACCACTGCGCTACCGTGCCACCCACGGAGAGGAGGCAGGTGAGATGTATCTTTGGTGGAGGGAGAGACCCAATCGCTCACTGGTGAGGGGGGTGAGGATGGAGGCTAGATGGATCTCTGGTGGCAGGGGGTGGGGGGGCGGCAGGGGGGTCTGCTGCCACTCTGCGGGCAATTGGTGTGGGGGAAAGGGGGCAGGGGGTCACGATCGGTCTGAGTAGCGGGGGGGGGAGGTGAGTGGATAAGGGGGAAAGTTATGTTGTAGGGGTGGGGGTGGTGTCTGAGGGGGCCATCACTCCCAGGCCGCTTTATCTGCTTTTTACAGCCCGGGAGGGATGTGACAGCAGCGCGATTTTCAAATTTTTTTCCTCACTTTGCATGCGCAGTTCAGAGCTCCGATCGTTTCGGGTGCGCTAAGCCCCGCCCACAGCGCAATTCAGACCCGCGATAATTTTTCAGGCTAAGTGCGTATGGGGGCACCTGAAAGCAGATTTCCAAGTCAGATCTGAATTGCACCCAGATTCAGCACTTAGAATGAAAATGGTAAAATCAGGCCCATAGCGTTATAGAGATTTACAGCATGGAAACAGGCCCTTCGGCCCAACTTGTCCATGCCGCCCTTTTTTTAACGACTAAGCTCGTCCCAATTGCCCGTGTTTGGCCCATATCCCTCTATACCCATCTTACCAATGTAACTGTCGAACTACTTTTCAAAAGACAAAATTGTACCCGCCTCTACTATTGCCTCTGGCAGCTTGTTTCAGACACTCACCACCCTCTGTGTGAAAAAATTGCCTCTCTGGACACTTTTGTATTTCTCCCCTCTCACCTTAAACCTATGCCCACTAGTTTTAGACACCCCAACCTTTGGGAAAAGATATTGACTATCTAGCTGATCTATGCCCCTCATTATTTTATAGACCTCTATAAGTTCACCCCTCAGCCTCCTACGCTCCAGAGGAAAAAATCCCAGTCTATCCAGCCTCTCCTTATAACTCAAACCATCAAGTCCCGGTAGCATCCCAGTAAATCTTTTCTGCACTCTTTCTAGTTTAATAATATCCTTTCTATAATAGAGTGACCAGAACTGTACACTGTGTTTCAAGTTCATTCCTCGTTTGCACATCTGACTGTAATGAGGCATGCATTCACCATGGCTGGGAGCTCAGAGAAAATTCAGTGAACACTGAGGCATTCAAAAACATTGAAGGCAGAACTTAATTCAGGAGATTTAGTGGAGTATAATAGAGCAAGTCATAGGGAATGGAAAGGGCCTAGTAAGGGCCTTGACGGTAACTCTTGATGGTAAGTCAGTGCCTCTCAAGGATTCAAACTGGTCAGGTACTGACGAGGCTAGAGATGCTCGAGGAAATAAAGGCTTTTATTAACTACTACAATAGAGCTACCATATATAATACACGATCCCAGACTGAGGGGTCCCAGACAGAGCAGTGACCTTTATACCTCTCCCAGGAGGCGGAGCCCGACTGGGATGTACCATAATAACTATAATACAGGTAGAACAGCCCAACCCTAACCCCAACAGTAACATGTAGGACAACCCAACCCTAACCCCAACAGCAACATATATACAGACTCATAGTACTGGCCAGACCCTGGCTCAGTACTACCTGGTGGGAACCAACGATGGTTCACCACATTCACCCCTCCTTTGAAGACAAAGGCCGGCGGGGTACAAAAAAAACACAGAACAATTGGTCATCAGTCTATAAGTTCAGACGGTCAGGGGGACCGCACCGTCGTTGTGACCTCCTCAACACCGGCGATGACACCGGAGTAGGCACTCGCGGTGGCGTTCTCCCCAAGGCGGTGTCCAACTGCTCCTCCAATGTCTCACGGGCCGGTTGACCCCGAGGTGGTGACAATCCGTTGACCTCGGACACGCCTCGAAGTGGCGACCATCTCCTGGACTCAGGCAAGCTGTACACGGGAGTAAAAGGGTTAAGTGATGGTCCCGATGCTGCCCGCGCCATGTCAGGAGGGGAAACAATAGTTGGGGGGTCTCTAACAGGAGGTATGGGAGTGACAGGGGTTTCCAAGCCCCCTGCTGGCGCCAGGTCTCGAATCGAGACCGTGTCCTCTCGCCCGTCAGGGTATGCCACATAGGCATACTGAGGGTTGGCGTGGAGGAGATGGACCTGTTCAACCAAAGGGTCGGACTTGCGGGCCCTAACATGTCGCCGCAGGAGGACAGGTCCTGAGTACGTCAACCAAGATGGTAATGAGGTCCCAGAGGAAGACTTCCGAGGGAATGAAAACAGTCTCTCATGGGGAGTAGCGTTGGTTGCCGTACACAGGAGTGAGCGTATGGAGTGGAACGCATCAGGGAGTACCTCTTGCCAACAGGAGACTGGAAGGCTTTTTGACTTCAACGCCAGTAAGACAGCCTTCCAGACTGTAGCATTCTCACGTTCCACCTGTCCGTTACCCCTAGGGTTGTAGCTCGTGGTTCTACTGGAGACAATCCCGTATGAGAGCAGGTATTGCCTCAAGTCATCGCTCATGAACGACGAGCCCCTATCACTGTGGATGTAACAGGGGTACCCGAACAGGGTGAAAAGGTCATGAAATGCCTTGATAACTGAGGCAGCGGTTGTGTCAGAGCAGGGAATGACAAAAGGGAATCATGAGTACTCATCAACCACATTGAGGAAGTACACATTCCGATCCGTCGAGGGAAGGGGGCCCTTAAAGTCCACACTCAGTCTTTTGAAGGGACGAGTGGCCTTAACGGGTTGTGCCCTGTCAGGTCGGTAAAAGTGCGGTTTGCATTCCGCGCATACCTGGCAGCTTCTAGTTATGGACCTGACATCCTCCACCGAGTAGGGTAGATTCCGGGCTTTTACGAAGTGGTAGAGCCGAGTGACCCCTGGATGGCAGGGTCATTGTGGAGAGCCTGCAAACGATTCTCCTGCATACTAGCGCATGCTCCACGTGACAGGGCATCCGAGGGCTCGTTGAGTTTCCCTGGACGATACATGATGTCGTAATTATAGGTGGAGAGTTCGATTCTCCACCTCAAGATCTTATCGTTCTTGATCTTGCCCCGTAAAGTGTTATTGAACATGAACACCACGGACCGCTGGTCCGTGATCAGGGTGAACCGTTTTCCCGCCAAGTAATGGCGCCAATGCCGGACGGCCTCCACAATGGCCTGGTCCTCCTTTTCCACCGCTGAATGTCGAATTTCGGGGCCTTGGAGGGTGCGAGAAAAGAAGGCGACGGGCCTGCCCACCTGGTTAAGTGTGGCGGCCAGGGCGAAATCAGATGCATCACTCTCCACCTGGAAGGGGATGGACTCATCGATAGCGTGCATCATGGCTTTCGCGATGTCGGCTTTTAGTTTTTCAAAGGCCAAACGAGCCTCTGGTGCTAGGGGAAAAGAGGTAGACTTGATGAGCGGACTGGCTTTGTCCGCGTAATTGGGAACCCACTGCACGTAGTAAGAGAAGAAGCCTAAGCATCTTCTCAGTGCTTTTGCGCTAGTGGGCAGGGGGAGTTCGAGGAGGGGACGCATACGGTCTGGATCAGGGCCAATGACCCCGTTTTCCACCACGTATCCGAGGATAGCTAGGCGGCGCATGCGAAATACACACCTCTCCCTGTTGTAGGTCAGATTCAGGCGAGATGCAGTGCGTAGGAATCTAAGGAGGTTGGTATCGTGGTCCTGCTGGTCATGGCCGCAGATGGTGACGTTATCCAGGTACGGGAAGGTAGCCCACAGTCCGTTATGGTCCACCATTCGGTCCATAGCACGCTGGAAGACCGAGACCCCATTGGTGACTCCAAAAGGAACCCTTAGAAAATGGTACAAGCGACCATCCGCCTCAAAAGTCGTGTATTGTCGGTCCTCTGGGCGAATGGGGAGTTGGTGGGAGGCAGACCTTAGGTCGATGGTGGAGAACACCCGGTACTGCGCAATCTGGTTGACCATGTCAGAAATGCGCGGGAGGGGATACGCATCCAGCTGCGTGTATCTGTTAATGGTCTGACTATAGTCAATGACCATCCGGGGTTTGTTCCCACTCTTGACCACCACGACCTGCACTCTCCAAGGACTAGCGCTAGGTTGTATGATCCCTTCCTTGAGGAGCCGCTGAACCTCAGATCGAATAAAGATCCGATCCTCCGCGCTGTAACGCCTACTCTTAGTCACGATGGGCTTGCAGCCTGGCACGAGATTCTGGAATAAGGAGGGTGTGGTAATCTTAAGCGTCGAGAGGCTACAGGTGGAGCGCGTTGGGCAATTTGGAGGCTGCTGTTCTCCCACTGAAAGTGGAGGGAGTGGCCCACCGTACTGTAGTGTTACACTCTTCAAGTGGACCATGAAATTTAGTCCGAGGAGTATTGGCGCGCAAATCTGTGGTAACGCCAGGAGCTTGAAGCTCTCGTAAACCGTGCCCTGCACCGTTAGATTTACCACGCAACTCCCTAGCACAGTGACAGACCGGGACCTTGACGCATCGAAATTGTCTGCGTGACAGGCTGGATCAAGAACATAGAACATAGAACATAGAAAGCCACAGCACAAACAGGCCCTTCGGCCCACAAGTTGCGCCGATCACATCCCCACCTCTAGGCCTATCTATAGCCCTCAATCCCATTAAATCCCATGTACTCATCCAGAAGTCTCTTAAAAGACCCCAACGAGTTTGCCTCCACCACCACCGATGTCAGCCGATTCCACTCACCCACCACCCTCTGAGTGAAAAACTTACCCCTGACATCTCCTCTGTACCTACCCCCCAGCACCTTAAACCTGTGTCCTCTCGTAGCAACCATTTCAGCCCTTGGAAATAGCCTCTGAGAGTCTACCCTGTCCAGACCTCTCAACATCTTGTAAACCTCTATCAGGTCACCTCTCATCCTTCGTCTCTCCAGGGAGAAGAGACCAAGCTCCCTCAACCTATCCTCATAAGGCATGCCCCCCAATCCAGGCAACATCCTTGTAAATCTCCTCTGCACCCTTTCAATGGCTTCAACATCTTTCCTGTAATGAGGTGACCAGAACTGCGCGCAGTACTCCAAGTGGGGTCTAACCAGGGTCCTATAAAGCTGCAGCATTATCTCCCGACTCCTCAACTCAATCCCTCGATTAATGAAAGCCAGTACGCCGTACGCCTTCTTGACCGCATCCTCCACCTGCGAGGCCGATTTAAGAGTCCTATGGACCCGGACCCCAAGGTCCTTCTGATCCTCTACACTGCTAAGAATGGTACCCTTCATATTATACTGCTGCTTCATCCCATTGGATCTGCCAAAATGGATCACCACACACTTATCCGGGTTGAAGTCCATCTGCCACTTCTCCGCCCAGTCTTGCATTCTATCTATGTCTCGCTGCAACTTCTGACATCCCTCCAAACTATCCACAACACCACCTACCTTGGTGTCGTCAGCAAACTTACCAACCCATCCCTCCACTTCCTCATCCAGGTCATTTATGAAAATGACAAACAGCAAGGGTCCCAGAACAGATCCCTGGGGCACTCCACTGGTCACTGACCTCCATGCAGAGAAAGACCCCTCCACAGCCACTCTCTGCCTTCCGCAGGCAAGCCAGTTCTGGATCCACAGGGCAACAGCCCCTTGGATCCCATGCCCTCTCACTTTCTCAAGAAGTCTTGCATGGGGGACCTTATCGAACGCCTTGCTGAAGTCCATATAGACCACATCCACCGCTCTTCCTTCGTCAATGTGTTTGGTCACATTTTCAAAGAACTCAACCAGGCTCGTAAGGCACGACCTGCCCTTGACAAAGCCGTGCTGACTACTTTTGATCATACTAAACTTCTCTAGATGATCATAAATCCTGTCTCTCAGGATCCTCTCCATCAACTTACCAACCACTGAGGTTAGACTCACCGGTCGGTAATTTCCCGGGCTGTCCCTGTTCCCTTTCTTGAATATAGGGACCACATCTGCAATCCTCCAATCCTCCGGAACCTCTCCCGTCTCCATCGACGATGCAAAGATCATCGCCAAAGGCTCCGCAATCTCCTCCCTCGCCTCCCACAGTAACCTGGGGTACATCCCATCCGGTCCCGGCGACTTACCAACCTTGATGCCATTCAATAGTTCCAACACATCCTCTTTCTTTATGTCCACATGCTCGATCCTTTCTGTCCACCGCAAAACAGCAGTACAACCACCCAGATCCCTTTCCACCGTGAATACCGAGGTAAAGTATTCATTAAGCAGCTCCGCCATTTCTAACGGTTCCGCACAAACTTTTCCCCCTTCACCTTTTAAGGGTCCTATGCCTTCACATCTCATCCTTTTACTCTTGACATATTTGTAGAAAGCCTTGGGATTCTCCTTAATCTTACCCGCCAAGGCCTTCTCATGACCCCTTCTCGCTCTCCTAATTTCCTTCTTAAGCTCCTTCCTACATCCCGTATACTCCTCTAAATCCTTAACACCTCCTAGCTCTCTGAACCTTCTGTACGCCTCTCTTTTCTTATTCACCAGGTTCATCACAACCTTCGTGCACCACGGTTCCCGTACCCTACCAACACCCCCCTGTCTCATCGGAACGTTGTCATGCAGAGCTCCAGACAAACATTCCTTGAAAATCCTCCACTTTCCTTCGGTACTTTTCCCCAAGAATGCCTCCTTCCAATTTACCCGTCTAATTTCCTCCCTGATGACACTGTATTTCCCTTTACTCCAGAGAAACACTTTCCTAGCCTGCCTGATCCTATCTCTTTCCAATGCTATCGTGAAGGAGATAGAATTATGATCGCTATCCCCAAGATGCTCACCCACCGAGAGATCCTCCACCTGTCCAGGTTCATTAGCCAGCACCAGATCAAGTACAGCCTCTCCTCTAGTAGGCTTATCCACACACTGTGTCAGGAAACTCTCCTGGACACACCTAACAAACTCCTCTCCATCCAAACCCCTAGCCCTAGGGATATTCCAATCTATGTTTGGGAAATTAAAATCTCCCATCACGACAACTCTGTTATTCCTACATCTCTCCAGGATCTGTTTCCCCATCTGCTCCTCAACATCTCTGTTATTATTGGGCGGCCTATAAAAAACACCCAGCAACGTTACCGACCCCTTCCTGTTCCTAACCTCCACCCACAGAGACTCCGTAGTCAATCCCTCCACGGCGTCCACCTTCTCTACAGCCATGACACTATCCCTGATCAACAGTGCCACTCCCCCCCCTCTCTTGCCTCCCTCCCTGTCCTTCCTGAAACATCTAAAACCCGGCACCTGAAGCACCCAGTCCTGTCCCTGAGACATCCAAGTCTCCGTAATGGCCACCACATCACAATTCGAAGCAGCAATCTGGAGGCTATACAGCTTCACGGCGTCTGGGTGAATAAAGCTCTCCGTGCTCCCGCTGTCAAACAAACAATAAATCATTTGTTTGTTTACCTGTATGTCCATCATGGACTTGTCGAGTCTGTGAGGCTTTGCCTGGTCCAGGATGATCGACGCCACCGTTGGTTCGTGAGCGCCACTGCAGGCAGCTGAGATGGATGATGACGACCCCTGCTGGTCATTCGCGGTCGGTGCCGACCAAAATGGCTGCTCCCATAGATCGCACGTGGGCGATGGCGCCAAAATCAGCGACCCCTGGTGGTCGCGCGTCTCTTGCGACTCCGTCGTCTGGAATGGCGACGTCCTGGCCTCGCATGTGGAAGAAACCCTTGACGACGCCGATGGCGAAGAACCCGGCTCCGGGGAGTCGCAGGCCGCACTGCTGTTCCTGGAAGTAAGTTTGGATCGACATACCTTCGAATAATGCCCCTTCTTGCCGCAGGCGGAGCACAACACCGCTTTAGCGGGACATCGCTGCCGATTGTGCTTCACTCCCCCACAGAAGTAACACCGCGGGCCGCCTGGAGCTGCTGCCGTCGTCAGGCCCGAGGGTGGGCACGCCATCACGCAGCTTTTCGGACCCGCTGGACAAAGTGGGGTCTGTGACTGCTCCTGCCACGCTGTCTCCACGTGGTCTTCGGGATACATTGCCAGGCTTTTGGAGGCCGTTTCTAGCGTATCCGCTAGCTCTATAGATTTAGTGAGATCGAGATTACCTTGCTCCAACAGCCGAAGTCGGATATAAGATGATCCGATTCCCGCCACAAACGCATCTCGAGCGAGGTCGTTCATATTCTGGTCTGCCGACACTGCTTTGCAGTTACAGCCCCTGGCTAGCTGTAGGAGCTCATTCGCGTATTCTTCCGTCGTTTCGCCGGGCTGCCGTCGTCGAGTGGCTAAGAGGTATCGAGCATGCATCTCGTTTGGCGGTTTAATATAGCGCTTCTTAAGAAGCTCGAGGGCCCCTTTGTAGTCGGTGGCCGCACGGATCGCTAGATATACAGCGTCGCTTACCCTCGCGTGGAGGACCCGGAGTCTGTCGTCGTCCGTGGTGACCGCTGCGGAGGCTTCGAGGTAGTCCTGAAAACATTTCAACCAGTGGTCGAAGGTGTTGGAGGTGCCCGCCGCACGTGGGTCCAGCGTAAGATGTTCGGGTTTTAACATTTGCTCCATGCTCTCTGTATCGTTTTCTTTTTTTTCAACGACGAGAGTTCAATTAGTAGTCAATAAAATTGATGCGCGATATAACTCACGAGGCTAGAGATGCTCGAGGAAATAAAGGCTTTTATTGACTACTACAATAGAGCTACCATATATAATACACGATCCCAGACTGAGGGGTCCCAGACAGAGCAGTGACCTTTATACCTCTCCCAGGAGGCGGAGCCCGACTGGGATGTACCATAATAACTATAATACAGGTAGAACAGCCCAACCCTAACCCCAACAGTAACATGTAGGACAACCCAACCCTAACCCCAACAGCAACATATATACAGACTCATAGTACTGGCCAGACCCTGGCTCAGCACTACCTGGTGGGAACCAACGATGGTTCACCACAGGTACGTGCCTCACATTAACCAGGTTTAATTATAAAATCTCAGTCTTTGAATAGATGAAAAATGCTTCACATTTCCATGTGTTTGTGATGAAAGTGCTGAACAGAGCAAGGGCTGGATAGTGATTCTCTTGAAGGTCCAGAAGCACAGCACAGAGCTCTCATATCCAAATGCCCATTTGACAGAGTGTCTATGCACAGGTAATATATATTTCAGACATGTAGAGCTTTTGATAGTGGAAGAGGGAGATCTCGGATAGTAGTTCTGATAGAGATAAAAAGCTGTGGCTTGATTGGACTAAACAATAAAATAAAAGTCACAGAACAGTCTCCGAACAGAACGAGAAGCAGAAGACCTCATGACCATGGTGTTTTTCTGGCTGTCAAGAAACAAGATTCATTAATACCACATAGAATCTACAGTGCAGAAGGAGGCCATTTGGCCCATCGAGCCTACACCGACAATCCCACCCAAGTCCTATCCCCGTAACCCTACATGTTTACAGTCCTAATCCCTCCTGACACTAAGGTTAATTTAGCCTGGCCAATCAACCTAACCTGCACATCTTTGGACTGTGAGAGGAAACCGGAGCACCCAGAGGAAACCCACGCAGACACGGGGAGAATGTGCAAATTCCACACAGACAGTGACCCGAGGCCGGAATTGAACACAGGTCCCTGGCACTGTAAGGCAGCAATGCTAACCACTGTGCCACCGTGCCACGTAAGAGAGGCAAAACAAAGGGAATTAGATTTGGAGAAGTGCCGGTGGCATTGTGATATAGTCACTGGACTAGTAATCCAGTCCCACGGGTAACACTCTGGGGAACCAAGTTCAAATCCCACCATGCTAGGTTGTGAAATTTGCATTTAATAAAACTCTGAAATGAAAAGTCTAATGGTGACAGTGTAACTATTGTCAGTTGTTGTAAAACCCATCTGGTTCACTGGGAGATCTGCCATCCTCTCCTGGCCCACATGTGAGTCCAGAACCACAGCAATGTGGTTGACTCTTAAATGCGCTCTCCGCAAGCCACTCAGTTTGGCAACTGGGGATGGACAATAGATGTCCACATTCATGAAAACAGTAATAAAAGATAATTGGAGTGAGTTTGGAATTTAACCTGGGATGCCAGATAAGGGTCAATGTGCTTTGCCACACAGGCAGATTTGTACTGAAAAGCTCCTTGTGAATGGGCATCATAGAACAAGACTATTTGGTTCAGACCTCAGAATGGACACCCCTCACTTGGAAAATTAATCTTGAAATTTGTTTTTAGCTCTATTCATGGCAGTGTGGATCAAAGAACATTAAAGCCACACTTCTTTTCCGAGAAAATTATTTCAAAAAACCCATAGAGGCAGCAGATGTGGATAGAAAACGATGGAAACTAAACAGATATATCTATGGTCAGAATGATGGTTCCAGGACATAGTATTTTTCAGTGAGATCTATTTTGCTGAAAATACACTATGTTCAACTGAAAGCAGATCCCACAATGTTTTATTGCTGTCATAAAGGGAAGCTTTCTGACATCTTTATAATGCATGTTGATTTCTTATGCGGTGACACTGTGGAATTTGAGAAATGTGTTCTTAATAAGATTAGAGTAGACCTTAAAATTGAAAGTCTGACTTGTGGGGCCTTTAAATATATTTTGATGTTTAGCAGAATTGGTTTGGAATAACTTTAAATCAGCCGTCCTATTTATAGGGAAGAGACAGAGCATTTCCAAAGCTCAATTATCGTCTGTTCAACTGCTGGGTTCTCCAATTTGGCCAGATGCTTGTTTGGATGTGTGGAGTTAAGTGCTAGGATGAAAAACCCTCAAGTCAAGAATGTTTTATGGGCAAATGAAACATTAAAAAAATTAAACCTGTGGAATATTTACCGAAGTTCCCATTTCCAGGTGACCTATAGAAATGAAACAAATCATTTTTAGAATACAGAACGTAGAACAGTACAGCACAGGAACAGGCCCTTCGGCCCACAATGTTGTGCTGAACATGATGCCAAATTAAATTAGTCCCTTCTACCTGCCCACAGCCCATATCCCTCCATCCTTGAATATTCATGTGCTTATCTAAAAGCCTCTTAAATGCCCCTATCGTATCTGCCTGCACCACCACCCCCGGCAGCGCGTTCCAGACACATACCACTCTCTGTGTAAAAAAGCTTGCCCCTCATATCTCAAAGAACAAAGAAAATTAAAGCACAGGAACAGGCCCTTTGCCCTCCAAGCCTGCACCTACCATGCTGTCCAACTGAATTAAAACCCCCGACCCTTCCAGGGACCATATCCCTCTATTCCCATCCTATTCATGTATTTGTCCAGATGCCCCTTAAAATTCACTATCGTGTCTGCTTCCACCACCTCCCCTGGCAGCGAGTTCCAGGCACCCAACATGCTCTGTGTTAAAAACTTGCCTCATACATCTTCCTTAAACCTTGCCCATCGCACCTTAAACCTATGCCCCCAAGTAATTGACTCTTCCACCCTGGGAAAAAGCTTCTAACTATCCACTCTGTCTATGCCTCTCATAATCTTGTAGACTTCTATCAGATCGCCCCTCAACCTCCGTCGTTCCAGTGAGAACAAACCAAGTTTCTCCAACCTCTCCTCATAGCTAATGCCCTCCATACCAGGCAACATCTTGGTAAATCTTTCCTGCACCCTCTCCAAAGCCTCCACATCCTTCTAGTATTGTGGCGACCAGAATTGAACACCATATTCCAAGTGGGGCGTAACTAAAGTTCTATAAAGCTCCATCATGACTTGCCAATTTTTAAACTCAATGCCCTGGCCAATGAAGGCAAGCAAGCTGTATGCCTTCTTGACTACCTTCTCCACCTGTACACCCAGATGCCTCTGCCTATCAACACTTTTAAGGGTTCTGCCATTTACTGTATATTTCCTATCTTTATTAGACCTTCCAAAATGCATTACCTCACATTTGTCCGGATTAAACTCCGTCTGCCATCTCTCCACCCAAGTCTCCAACCGATCTATATCCTGCTGTTTCCTCTGATGGTCCTCATCACTATCCACAAATCCACCAACCTTTGTGTCATCCACAAACTTACTAATCAATCCAGTTACATTTTCCTCCAAATCATTTATATATATGACAATCAGCAAAGGTCCCAGCACTGATCCCTGAGGAATGCCACTTGTCACAGCTCTCCATTCAGAAACGCACCCTTTCACTGCTACCTTCTGTCTTCTATGACCAAGGTGTGGAGATGCCGGCGTTGGACTGGGGTAAACACAGTAAGAAGTTTAACAACACCAGGTTAAAGTCCAACAGGTTTATTTGGGTAGCAAAAGCCACACAAGCTTTCGAAGCTCTAAGCCCCTTCTTCAGGTGAGTGGGAATTCTGTTCACAAACAGAGTTTATAAAGACACAGACTCAATTTACATGAATACTGGTTGGAATGCGAATACTTACAACTAATCAAGTCTTTAAGAAACAAAACAATGGGAGTGGAGAGAGCCTTAAGACAGGCTAAAAAGATGTGTATTGTCTCCAGACAAGACAGCCAGTGAAACTCTGCAGGTCCATGCAACTGTGGGCGTTACAAATAGTGTGACATGAACCCAATATCCCGGTTGAGGCCGTCCGCGTGTGTGCGGAACTTGGCTATCAGTTTCTGCTCAGCGACTCTGCGCTGTCGTGTGTCGCGAAGGCCGCCTTGGAGAACGCTTACCCGAATATCAGAGGCCGAATGCCCGTGACCGCTGAAGTGCTCCCCACCAGCAGCAACCAAGCCTCCCCCGGTACCACAGTAGAAAACAGTACCACTGCAGGGAAGTCCATTGTCAACTTATCCGACTACACACTTCAGCCAGATGAAATCGAAGTTCTCAGCCGAGGGCTTAATTTTTGCCCCACCACCAAAATAGACCCCATCAGTCTCGCAGCAGACACAGAGGAATTCATCAGGCGAATGAGGCTGAGGGAGTTCTTCCACAAACCCCAAGAGGCCAACAACGAACACAATGAGACAGCCAATTAACCGGAACAGCCGACAGAGAGATCCACAGTGCATCCGAAGAGGAAAGAGTCGATTTGGACTCCTCCGGAAGGCCGCTGCCCTCGACTTGACATGTATGCCCAAGCCGTCAGGAGGTGCGTCAACACCAAATTCATCAGCCGCACTCACAAGACAGCCCCGAACATCACCCAAGCACAACGTAACGCCATCCACGCTCTCAAGACCAACCGCAACATTGTCATCAAACCAGCAGACAAAGGAGGGGCCATCGTCATACTGAACAGAACAGATTACTGCAAAGAAGTGTACCGACAACTCAACAACGAGGAACACTACAGACAGTTACCTGCAGATCCGACCAAAGAACACACCCGTCAACTCAACACTCTGATCAAGACCTTTGATCCGAACCGAACACCCTCCGTGCTCTCATCCCACGTACTCCCCGCGTTGGAGATCTCTACTGCCTCCCGAAGATACACAAGGCAAACACACCCGGCCATCCCATCGTATCGGGCAATGGGACCCTGTGCGAGAACCTCTCCGGCTATGTCGAGGGCATCCTGAAACCCATTGTACAAAGAACCCCCAGCTTTTGTCGCGACACGACGGACTTCCTACAGAAACTCGGCACACATGGAGCAGTTGAACCAGGAGCGCTCCTCGTCACAATGGATGTCTCGGCACTCTACACCAGCATCCCCCATGACGATGGCATTGCTGCAACGGCCTCAGTGCTCAGCGCCAACAACTGCCAGTTTCCAGATGCAACTTTACATCTCATCTGCTTCATCCTGGACCACAATATCTTCACCTTCAACAACCAGTTCTTCATCCAGACACACGGAACAGCCATGGGGACCAAATTTGCACCTCAATATGCCAACATCTTCATGCACAGGTTCGAACAAGACTTCTTCACCGCACGGGACCTTCAACCGATGCTATACACTAGATACATCGATGACATTTTCTTCCTTTGGACTCATGGTGAACAATCACTGAAACAACTCTATGATGACATCAACAAGTTCCATCCCACCATCAGGCTCACCATAGACTACTCTCCGGAATCAGTTGCATTCTTGGACACGCGCATCTCCATTAAGGACGGTCACCTCAGCACCTCACTGTACCGCAAGCCCACGGATAACCTCACGATGCTCCACTTCTCCAGCTTCCACCCTAAACACGTTAAAGAAGCCATCCCCTACGGACAAGCCCTCCGTATACACAGGATCTGCTCGGATGAGGAGGATCGCAACAGACACCTCCAGACGCTGAAAGGTGCCCTCATAAGAACAGGATATGGCGCTCGACTCATCGATCGACAGTTCCGACGCGCCACAGCGAAAAACCGCACCGACCTCCTCAGAAGACAAACACAGGACACAGTGGACAGAGTACCCTTCGTTGTCCAGTACTTCCCCGGAGCGGAGAAGCTACGGCATCTCCTCCGGAGCCTTCAACATGTCATTGATGAAGACGAACATCTCGCCAAGGCCATCCCCACACCCCCACTTCTTGCCTTCAAACAACCGCACAACCTCAAACAGACCATTGTCCGCAGCAAACTACCCAGCCTTCAGGAGAACAGTGACCAAGACACCACACAACCCTGCCACAGCAACCTCTGCAAGACGTGCCGGATCATCGACACAGATGCCATCATCTCACGTGAGAACACCATCCACCAGGTACACGGTACATACTCTTGCAACTCGGCCAACGTTGTCTACCTGATACGCTGCAAGAAAGGATGTCCCGAGGCATGGTACATTGGGGAAACTATGCAGGCGCTGCGACAATGGATGAATGAACACCGCTCGACAATCACCAGGCAAGACTGTTCTCTTCCTGTTGGGGAGCACTTCAGCGGTCACGGGCATTCGGCCTCTGATATTCGGGTAAGCGTTCTCCAAGGCGGCCTTCGCGACACACGACAGCGCAGAGTCGCTGAGCAGAAACTGATAGCCAAGTTCCGCACACACGCGGACGGCCTCAACCGGGATATTGGGTTCATGTCACACTATTTGTAACGCCCACAGTTGCATGGACCTGCAGAGTTTCACTGGCTGTCTTGTCTGGAGACAATACACATCTTTTTAGCCTGTCTTAATGCTCTCTCCACTCCCATTGTTTTGTTTCTTAAAGACTTGATTAGTTGTAAGTATTCGCATTCCAACCAGTATTCACGCAAATTGAGTCTGTGTCTTTATAAACTCTGTTTGTGAACAGAATTCCCACTCACCTGAAGAAGGGGCTTAGAGCTTCGAAAGCTTGTGTGGCTTTTGCTACCAAATAAACCTGTTGGACTTTAACCTGGTGTTGTTAAACTTCTTTCTATGACCAAGCCAGTTTTGCATCCACCTTGCCATCTCCTCTGAACTTTTCCCCTCTCACTTAAGTGCATGCCCCCTAGTGGTCAACGTTTCAATTCTGGGAAAAAGATTCTGACTGTCAACCCTATCTATGCCTCTCATAATTTTATAGACTTCTATCAGGTCCCCCCTTAGCCTCCGTCACTCCAGAGAAAAGAAGCCTAGTTTGTCCAACCCCTCCCTATAGCTCATACTCTCTAATCCAGGCAGCATCCTGGTAAACCTCTTCTGCACCCTCTCCAAAGCCTCCACATCCTTCCTGCAATGTGGCGACAGGAGTTGAACGCAATACTCTTAAGTGCAGCCGAACCAAAGTTTTATGAAGCTGCAACAGCTTAACATTTTTAGCAAAGCACCAGATCTTAATCTTCCTGATAATTATTCTCGTGTGGTGCGTCTCATAATACTTGTTATTGGTTAAAAATAGAAAGTGTTGTCCTTTAGCTAGTAAAGCTAAGAAAAGAAAATAATGTTGCTAAAAGTGCTTTAGCTGCTGAAACACTGGATGTTGTGAGGGAAATGATTTGAGTAATGTACTTCAGCCTCAGTTGGAGTATAATGTTCTGTTCTGGGACCTCATTTTAGGAAGGATGTGAAGGTATTGAACAGAGTGCAGAAAGATTCACAAGAGTGGTCCCTGGGATGAGGAACTTTCAGTTCTGAAGAAAGATTAGAGGAGTTAAAGCTGTCCTACCATATATTACGCTGATCTTTCTCTGCATCCTCGCTATGACTGAAACACTATATTCTGCACTCTCTCCTTTCCTTCTCCTCTATGTACTCTATGAACTGTATACTATGCCTGTAAAGTGCTCAAGAAACAATACCATTCACTGTATCCCAATACAATTGACAATAATAAATCAAATGTATCAAATGCATGTAATATTTTCCTTTGAGAAAAGAAGGCTGAAAGGAGATTTGATTGAGATCATCAAAATCATGAGGATTCTGGACAAAGTAGCTGGGAAGAAATTGTTCCCACTTGTGGAAGGATGGGAAACAAGAGGGCACTGATTTAAAGTAACAAAGCAATAGCGATATGAGGAAAAATGTTTTCACTCTGCAAGCAGTTAGGCTCTAGAATTCTCTGCATGAGAGTATGGTGGAGGCACATTGAGTATAAGCATTCAAAATGAAACTTATTTGAATAAAAACATGCAGGATTACAGGCAGCAGGTGGGAAAATGGAACTGGGTGAGTTGGTCATCCAGGAAACCAGTGCAGACACAATGGGCCAAATGGCCTCCTTCTGTGCTGCAGTAATTCTGTGGGATTCTACTTATGAAATATTTTAATTCAGATTCGATGCAATGTATAGTGTACCATCTGGATAGTATAACATTCAATGTTAAGCAGATAATTGTTCATTGTGGGATAGTATACACGCTACAAAAACTGAGTGAGAAAAGATTAATAATGACCTTGCTGACCCTTCGTACCCCCAGCCCTTCCTCTCACCTTGGGCTTGGCCAACACCAGGCACCAGGTTGCCCCCTCCCTCCCATAATCACCATGTTCCCCTAGTAGCTGCTATGCTATTCACATTCCAGCTCCCACCCAAGCCTCATGCCTGCCACACATCATCATCATCTTAAATGTCAACACTCCCACCTACACTCTTCCTCTCTGTGTCATTGCAGGACAACTGGTGTGAGCAGATGCAACCAGCTGGAGTCATTCCTAAGCTCCAAACACTCATGTGTTTTGAGGAGCAAACACTCAAGCTGGCCGGGGAGGAGGAAGGGTCTGCCTGCACTGCTGCTGAAGCGGGGGCAGCACAAAAACATGAGAATCCTCAACACATATATTAAGCCACAAGTCTCAAGTGAGGAATCAATGTTCCCTCCATTTCCGCTGCCACATCCCTTCTCTTGCTGGTCAACCACTGGAACAGGCCAGACCATCCTTATCTGCCATGGACACACCAGATTCCAGCAGTTCAGAGGGGGACTTCTCCAATCCCACCATTGAAGAGGCATCACAGATCATTCTTTTGAGAACCCATGCTGATCATGTTTTGACAAGATGATCATATGATGTATTCTTAATGATGTCTTCCAGAAACTTGCCCATAACTAAAGTCAATTTGAGGGGCCTATAGTTCCCACATTCTGACTTACTGCCCGTTTTGAATACTGGCACCACGTCCATCTAGTCTATGAGGTCCAATAAGAAGTAGGACATCCAGAGGTAGGACATCCAGCTCCTCAAGCGCACTCCACTATTCAGTAGGATCATGGCTGATCTGTCCCCCCCCCCCCCCCCCCCGCATAGCCTTTGATTCCCTTATCTAAAACGAATATATACCTCCGTGTTAAAAATAGTCAGTGACCCTGTTTCCATTGCCTTCTGAGGCAGGACATTTCAAAACCACACAACTCTCTGAGAAAGATTTCTCCTCATCTCTGTCTTATAAAAATGACCCTTAATTTTCAAACCATGTCCCCCAGTTCTGGGCTCACCCATTAGAGGAAACATCCTTTCAACATCCTACCTTGTCAATACTGTTCAGGATCTTATACTTCAATCAAGTCACCCCTTACTTTTCTAAACTCTGGTAGAAACAAGCCATGTCTTTCCAACCTTTCTTCATAAGCCAACCCACTCATTCCAGGTATCAATGTGGTAAATCTCCTCTGAACAACACATTCCAACACATTTACATCCTTTCTTAAGCACAGCATGGTAGCACAGTGGTTAGCACTGCTGCTTCACAACCCCATGGACCCGGGTTCAATTCCCAGCTTGGGTCATTGTCTGTGTCGAATTTGCACATTCTCCCTGTGTCTGCGTGGGTTTCCTCCGGGTGCTCCGGTTTCCTCCCACAGTCCAAAGATGTGTGGGTTAGGTGGATTGGCCATGTTAAATTGTCCATTAGTGTCAGGGGGATTAGTAGGGTAAATATGTGTGGATATGGTGATAGGGCGTAGGTGGGATTGCTGTCGGTACAGGCTCAATGAGCCAAATTTTGATTTTGATTAGATTTATTATTGTCACATGTATTAGTATACAGTGAAAAGTATTGTTTCTTGTGCACTATACAGACAAAACATACCGTTCAGGACAGGTTGTTGATGATCTGGACACATAAAAGCTTGAAGCTCTCAATCCTTTCTACTTCATCCCCCTTGATGTAGACAGGAGCATGTTCTCCTTTACGCTTCCTGAAGTCGATGACAATCTCCTTCGCGAAAGAAAAAAAAAGCAGAAAGTCGAGAGTGCAGCTCTCTGACGATCATCCTCTGGTTCGGGGTGGGGGGGGGGGGGTGGGGGGTGGGGGGGGTGGGAGGGTGGGGGGGGGGAGGTGGAGGAGAAGGGGGGGGGTGGGACCCAGATCATCCTCTGCTTACGGGGGGGGGGGCTGCTGCCAGTCTGTGGCCGATCGGTGGGGTGGGAGGGGGCAGGGGGGTCCGCCGCCACTCTCCGGGCGATCCCTCCTCCCCACCGGGGCAAGAGAGCGGGAGAGATGGCTGTGGCTGGTAGTGTACCAGTGATGGTGTGTCCCTTTACAGGCCCAGCTTGGTCCTTCTCCAGTGTCTCCTCTTGGACTTGTACTGAGCTTGGAGCCGATTTTCATGAGGATCCACTGTGGAATCGACCGGTTCTGCTTCATCTTCTTAGCGAGGAATCGCTTCATCCTGAAGGTTTTGTGGGATGGCATGGCCGCATGTCCACTCCAGCAGGAGGGATTCATTCCTCCAGTGGGGAGGAGGGATCGCCCGCAGAGTGGTGACAGAACCCCCCTGTCCCCTCCCTCCCCACCGATCAGCCACAGACTGACAGCGCAGCGCCCCCCTCTCCCCGACCAGAGGATGATCTGGGTCCCACCCCACCGACCAGAGGGTGACCAGGGTCCCACCCCCCCTCCACCTCCCCCCCCCCCCCCACCTCCCCCCCCCCCACCTCCCCCCCCCACCTCCCCCCCACCTCCCCCCCCCCCACCTCCCCCCCACCTCCCCCCCCCACCTCCCCCCCCCCCCCCACCTCCCCCCCCCCCCACCTCCCCCCCCCCCCACCTCCCCCCCACCTCCCCCCCCCCCCCCACCATTTAAATCGTCGGGCCGCCCGATTCAGGCGCGGGCCGGACCCGTGCCCGAATCGGGTGTCGGTAAAGCTGCGATCTGCTCGGAATCGGGTGCAGATCACGGTATAGCCCGACGCCTAACTTTACCGTGATTTCGCGCCCGAAAACAGGCGCAAAGTTTTGGTAAAATCAGGCCCTATATCTTTTCCCAAAAGTAGGTGAGTCTAAAACTAGAGGGCGTAGGTTTAAGGTGAAAGGGGAGAGACACAAAAGGGTCCAGAGGGGCAACTTTTTCACACAGAGGGTGGTGACTATCTGGAACAAGCTGCCAGAGGTAATCGTAGAGGCGGGTACAATTTTGACTTTTAAAAAGCGTTTATACAGTTCCATGGGTAAGATGGGTATAGAGGAATATGGGCCAAACGCGGTCAATCGGGAGTAATTTGGTGATTAAAAAAGGGACAGCATGGATAAGTTGGGCCAAAGGACCTGTTTCCATGCTGTAAACTTCTATGACTCTAAATCATGATCATCATAGATACCTGATGAATCATCTTAATTAGCAGCACTGATAAACTTTCCTTCCCCCACTATGGGTTTGATAAAAAAATCACTCGCCTGCATGCCTTTTTCATTTTCCCGAAACTCTGCAATGCATTTTCTTCTCCCTTGTGAGAAATCTGCTCAAAGAATAAACTGCTTGCTTGTTTTGTGAACTTGGAACTGGATTGCTGGTGGTTTTACGAGGAGCAGATTGCATGCACTGGATGCCAGTTCAGACAATGTCCAGAATCTAATGTGAAGTCTCAGGGGGAAAGGACAGGCTGGGTGCCATTATAAAATCCTGATTCCAGCAATCTATTACCAGACCCGAAAGGCAGACACCAAACTGTCAAATTTCTCAAGTGGTTCGTTTTCAAGGTTACACAGTTTACCAGAAGCACGCTGATAACTGAATTCACAACCTCACACCGCCGTGGTATTATTCGCTCACATTCTACGTTTAGTTATTAATTGAAAACTGCACAGATCTGTCATCCACGCCATTGTTTTCAAGGCCTGTTTAATACCTCACTCCCTGCAACTTAATAACAAGTTATCACACCCACAAATCTTCCAAATTACAGACTTATTGCTGAGAAGTGCAGACAAGGCCACAAAGGGAAAAAATAAAGAGGGCCTTGCCAACCTTTTACTCACATTGGCCTTTAATCTGATAGTTTCGCCGGCCAAACAATGACAAAAACAATTCCTGCCTCTCAGTTATGAACAGCACAGCATTATACAAAGGCGAATGAACTACCATAATCGTAACTGTTGTCCTCTGCCTACGGGGAGCAATAACCAGAGCAAATTTCCTTTCATTATTCACGAAGTCAAGCCATCTCTTAACTTAATTCCAGAGGCAGACGCTTGGAGACAGGATCGTCAACACTGTGGCTGCTGGAAATCTGAAATAAAAAATGAACACGCTGCAGATGTTCAGCAGGCCTGGCAGCACCCACGGCAACAAAATTTAATGTTTCAGATCGATGCCCTCTCATCACCAGGAGAAATAGCCTCCTTTTCCACCTCACAGTAAAGCCCTCATGAACTAATACTCATTTTACATGTCAACACATCATACAGATAGAAGCAGGGAGGTTGTTTCTACTGGCAGATGAACTTGGAGGCACGATTGGGCAGGAAGTATTTATCTTCCAATGTAGTAAACTGTCTATCTGTGAATTATGGTGCCAATCCAGCAATGCCATCCCAACATTAAGGTCTGTTCTTAAAACTAGTACAGTCTTATAATATTTTTGCCAGATGGCATTTTCCGAATAGAATCTACTTTCTGCTGTGCCAGTAAGTGTTAAAAGTCTCACTTTACACTCTTCGAATGTTCACAAGATCCAGCCATCTGTTTCAGAGGGAAATCTTCCAAATTGACAAACGTCCCAATTTCCAAAAGGATGATTTGTGGCTTCTGCAACTTCTTAACCAATTCTCTTGATGGTAATGGGAATAATTGGATGAGTATATATTGTCTCCGACGCTCCATTTTCCAGTTCTTACACAGAATAACTAAGTAAGGAAACAGTTGTTCAAAATTTCTCTAGTGAACTAAAATAGCCCCTGAAAACTCCCCTACAAAGGCTCACAGGCCTTGTGAATGTGCTCCTGTGGAGTTTGAAAATTGACCTCATTGTTTCTCAATCATCTGTTCCTTTGGTTGCCCTATGCTTGGCCATGTTTTTTTTAAAGGATGTGGGCCATCACTAGCTAGGCCAGCATTTATCATAGAATCATAGAATCCCTACAGTGCAGAAGGAGGCCATTCGGCCCATCGAGTCTGCACCGACCACCCAGGCCCTATTCCCGTAACCCCACATATTTACCCTACTAATCCCCTACTAGATTGCATGGCCAATCAACCTAACCCACACATCTTTGAACTGTGGGAGGAAACTGGAACACCCGGAGGAAGCCCACGCAGACACGGGGAGGAGGTGCAAACTCCACACACAGTGACCCGAGGCCGGAATTGAACCTGGGTCCCTGGTGCTGTGAGGCAGCAGTGCTAACCACTGTGCCCATACTTAATTTTCCTTGAGGTGGGCCGCCTTCTTGAACTGTTGAAGCCATGCGGAGTATGTCAAATGGCTCTAGTACAGCAAGAACATTATTAAAGCTGAGATCGCAGAGTACTTAGAAGTGCATGATAAAAAAAGGACTGAGTCAGCACGGCTTCATCAAGGGGAGGTCATGTCTGACAAATCTGTTAGAGTTCTTTGAGGAGTTAACAAGGAAGTTAGATAAAGGAGAACGAGTGTACGTGATTTATTTAGATTTCCAAAAGGCCTTTGACAAGGTGCTGCATAGGAGACTGTTGAATAAGTGAAGAGCCCATGGTGTTAAGGGTAAGATCCTGGCATTGATAGAGGATTGGCTGACTGGCAGAAAGCAGAGAGTGGGGATAAAGGGATCTTTTTCAGGATGGCAGTCGGTGACTAGTGGTGTGCCTCAGGGGTCGGTGCTGGGACCATAACTTTTTCACAATATACATTAACGATTTGGAAGAAAGAACTGAAGGCACTGTTGCTAAGTTTGCAAATGATACAAAGATATGTAGAGGGACAGGTCATATTGAGGAGGCAGAAGGACTTGGACAGGTTAGGAGAGTGGGCAAAGAAGTGGCAGATGGAATACAATGTGGAAAAGTGTGAGGTTATGCACTTTAGAAGGAGGAATGGAGGCAGAGACTATTTTCTAAATGGGAAAATGCTTAGGAAACCAGAAACACAAAGGGACTTGGGAGTCATTGTTCAAGATTCTCTTAAGGTTAATGTGCAGGTTCAGTCGGCAGCTAGGAAGGCAAATGCAATGTTAGCATTCATGTCGAGAAGGCTAGAATACAAGAGCAGGGATGTACTTTTGAGGCTGTATAAGGCTCTGGTCAGTCCCCATTTGGAGTATTGTGAGCAGTTTTGGGCCCCATATCTAAGGAAGGATGTGCTGGCCTTGGAAAGGGTCCAGAGGAAGTTCACAAGAATGATCCCTGGAATGAAGAGCTTGTCGTATGAGGAACGGTTGGAGTTTAGAAGGATGAGGGGGGATCTAATTGAAACTTACAGGATACTGCGAGGCCTGGACAGAGTGGATGTGGAGAGGATGTTTCCACTAGTTGGAAAAACTAGAACCAGAGGGCACAAACTCAGGCTAAAAGGACGATCCTTTAAAACAGAGATGAGGAGAAATTTCTTCAGCCAGAGAGTGGTGAATCTGTGGAACTGTTTACCGCAGAAGGCTGGGGAGACCAGGTCATTGAGTGTCTTGAAGACAGTGATAGATAGGTTCTTGATTAATAAGGGGGTCAGGGGTTATGGGGAAAAGGCAGGAGAATGGGGATAAGAAAAATATCAGCCATGATTGAATGATGGAGCAGATTCAATGGGCCGAGTGGTCTATTCTGCGCCTATGTCTTATGGTCTTATGACCTTATGGTCTAGGAACATTAAAGAGCCATATAACAACATGGAGTCAATTGACCAGGCTCAGTACTGTTGCAAAGACAGACACACTTAAAAATTGACGAGCCTTATTTGCTTCTTATTGGTCATTTTCCTTTGAGAAACGTGATACAGTCCCAAAGGTGGCTCGTTACTGGCACAGGCCAGTTGGGCTGAATAGTTTATAATCCTATGTAACAAAATCCAAAGTGAGAAAAAAAGCCATTTCATAAAATCATAGAATGCGGAGGGAGGCCATTCAGCCCATCAAGTCTGCACCGACTCCCCAAAGAGCGTCTTACCCAGGCCCACTACCTCCACCTTATCCCTCTAACCATGTGCATTTACCATAGCCAATTGATCTAACCTGCACATCTTTGGACCATTTGAACCATTTGGGCCATTTGATCCATCTAATTCCATTTCAAGTCCATGCAGAATTTCACTGTGGATTACTCTCTCACATCACCTTTAGATCCCCCGTCTCAGGAACATTAAGGCCCAGATTTTTGCTTCCAGGTCAGCTGTGCAGAGACAAAAGAATTACAGCCTCTGTGAACCCAACCTTTAAAAATGGCTGTCCGCTTCATTCTGCATTGTAGGGCAGGCCTGCTGCTCCTGAAATGGGGGTGCAGAGGCTGCTGGGTGTAGCGATGAACTGGGGGAAAGCCTGCCTCGAAGCACTTTGTTTTTAAGTTACTTAAAATTCGATTAAAACAAAAAGAAACACTAGTCCTCACCGGTCTCATCCTGTGCTCCCCCCCCTCCAAGATTCTCCATGCGCCATTCACAACAACCTATGCCAACCCATGCTCCTCTATCCATCCCATGGCCTCTCATATCCCCCCACTCCACACCACCAGATCCCCCCACTCCTCCACATCCCCATGGTCCTTTCTCACCCTATATCAACTCAGTGTCAATTTATGTCAAACCTTTCCATCCCACCAACCATTCTTTGACCTTACCCATTCCATGCTAACTCACTTACTACACTTTAACAGATCCTTGACCACTTTGACAGTTCCTTGACAGCTTGACATTTCTTTGACAGTTTGAGAGTGCTGTTGCGATGGATTTCTATGAACTAACCACAGGAGACTCAGGTACAAGTTACAATTGTTTCTTCATGGCCTAGCATGGAGAACACTACCCCAGAGAAACCTCTGAAGCAGCACTCACCTCCCATACAGCACTCAAAGGGAAAACACTCTCATACAGCATTCGCAGGGAGAGCACCCTATAACAGCACTCAAATGAGAGCACTCTAATACACAGTTCTCACCAAGTCACAGGTACCAAGGCACCAATTCCGATCCTGTCTATATAGGTTTATTGTTAAACTTTTAGCCAAAAGCAGGACTCACTGCTCTGACTCAATGCCTGTCCTTCTAACAATAATAACCAAAGCCTTGCTGAAAGAATCTTGTTGACCTCATTTCCTGAAGGTGTTCAAAGTTCACTGGGCTTTACACATTTGACAAGAATGCAATTTTGCTGTAAGTCAAGTTTGGCTAAATCTATTTATCTATCTGAACAGTTCCATTACATTTATGTATTTTTTCCACACTATCATATTCACTTTTAACAATCTCAAAGGATACCTTTCATCTGCCAAAGTGTGACTTCTATCTCCCAAAGTTGTCCCTTGACCATATACAAAGAATCATAGAATCATAGTAACCCCACAGTGCAGAAAGAGGTTATTCGGCCCATCAAGCCTGCACCGACAACAATCCCACCCAAGCCCAAACCCCACATATTTACAGCACAAATCCCTCTAACCTACGCATCGCAGGACACTAAGGCACAATTTTGCATGGCCAATCAACCTAACCCTCTCATCTTACCTTATGAGTCCTAAGGGTTATCCAAATTAATTCACCAAATTCAAACCTAGGCCCAACTCCTCTCCCGCAAAATTAGGAAATGCCACGTTCGGGGGCAAAATTTAAAATTTCAGGCCACTTCCAGGACTTCCGTCAGCTCTCTGTCGTAGCGAAAATCTGGACCTAAAAGGCAGATTATTTGTTGACATTCTCAGTGCAAGGGGGTAGAGAATAAAGGGCGTTGTCTGGTCAGCTAGTCCGCAGTGCACTGGCTGCAAAGATGAGGTCATTGGAGCTTAGTTTGCAAGGGCAAAATACTTTATTTGAAATAAAATGGCAAACAAAAAGCGATGGCTTTACTCCCTCAATCTTGTTGGCTTCCAGCAGTGCAGAGATCAGTCAATGGACTCCGCATAGCTACAAAGCACCATAAGAAATGACATGACATTTTAAGTGGAAATGTGTTGCATTTCAAGTTGTCCATGAACATTAACATTATGTAATTCGAGCAGATGCCAGTACCTTGGAAGTTGCCAGGATGCATTTGTTCCATGTTATTCCATTGCATTACAATGACTGAGATTCAAAGGCCCTTCATTAGTTGTAAAGCGCTTTAAGATGTCCTGAGGTCATAAAAGGCGCTACAAATGCAAGTCTTTCTTCTTTCTTTCCATACCAGCCAGCAGCTGCGGTATTTTCTTTACAATATTCCAATCCTAGAGAGATGAATCATGGGTGACTATTTCAACTATGGGGTGATGGCACCAGTCTGGAATCCATGAAAATATAATTAGATGCATGTTTCTACACAAAGAAAATGGGTCTTGCTTAACGATTTTCATGACTGCACAGCACTGTACAATAGGTTAGGGTATTTTTGAAGTGTTGTAATGCAGGAAACAAAGATTTCATTGTTTGGCAATGTCTGTTGATGTTCCACTGTGCAGCATTGCAAAAGTCACCATAGTAATATTAGTGCAATGTATGTAGAAGATTTATGTTGTTAGGAGGAGGGGTGCAAGAGGAGACCCAGGAAAGATGATGTGGACTGAGGAGTTGCCAGCTACATTGAAGGTGCACCAAAGGCATGCACGCTTCACTCCTCTTATTCATTCTTGTGATGTGGGGGTTCCCAGCCAGGCCAACATTTATTGCCCACCCCAATTGCCCTTGAGAAGGTGGTGGTGAACTGCCTTTTTGAACCGCTGCGGTCCACATGGTGTCGGTACACCCACAGCACTGTCAGGGAGCGAGTCCCGGGAAGTTGACCCAGCATCTATGAAGGAACGGAGGCATATTTTCAAGTCGGGACGGTCGGTGACTTGAAGGGGAACTTCCAAATGGTGGTGTACCGACGGATCATCTGTCGTTGTCCTTCTAGATGGTTGCGGTCATGGGTTTGGAAGGAGCTGTCGTAGGAAGCTTGGTGAGTTCCTGCAATGCATCTTGTAAACGGTACACACTGCTGCCCCTGTGCATTGGCGGTGGAGGGAATGAATGTTTGTGGGTGGGGTGCTAATCACGCAGGCTGCTTTATCATGTATGCTGTCAAGTTTCTTGAGTGTCGTTGGAGTTGCATAACACACTTGAGTAAGGTGGTTGGTTGGGATGTCCAGTGAGATAGCTCCTTCATCTGTTTCTGCTGCTAGACATTCTTTCCACAGCCTTGCAGAAGCGGACTGCAAGGTTACAATGAGGCAAAAGTGCCACTCAGATAATATCCCAACATATAAACTTTTTATTAGCCTCTGTCTCTCCAGGGATCTATCCTCCCTTGGCCACTGTACTTTCCTCCACTGTCTTTAATACAGCATCACAAAAAAAAATTACACTTGCCACATATAAGATCCTGCCGCCAGTGATCAGCGCACCGCCCTCCCGTCACCGCGAAACACGCCACGGAGGGGGATGAAAATCCCACCCCTTAACTCTGCCAAAGGCAAGAAGAAACCCCAGAGAGAGGGCAACTCAGCCGAAAGCAACAAGAGACACCGGAAGGAAGGGTGCAACTCCGGCAAGCGAACGAGAGACCCCCAAAGAGAGGACAACTCTGCCAAGAGCAACAAGAGACCCCAGGCAGCAGGCAACAAGGAAATTGATAGTTGAAAAAATAGTTGAATGTCTTTCAAGATCGAATGCAAAAGGAATGTATAACCATTCAGCAACATGGAGAAATGAAGACCACCTTAAAGAGCAGAATGAGACAAAGTACAGGAATGAGATAAAGAATCTGGTGAACTGGTGCGGCAACAATAATCTCTCCCTCAATGTCAACAAAATGAAGGAGATTGTCATCGACTTCAGGAACCGTAAAGGAGAACATGCCCCTGTCTACATCAATGGGGATGAAGTGGAAAGGGTCGAGAGCTTCATGTTTCTAGGTGTCCAGATCACCAACAACCTGTCCTGGTTCCCCCATGCCGACACTATAGTTAAAAAAGCCCACCAATGCCTCTACTTTCTCAAAAGACTAAGGAAATTTGGCATGTCAGCTATGACACTCACCAACTTTTACAGATGCACCATAGAAAGCATTCTTTCTGGTTGTATCACAGCTTAGTATGGCTCCTGCTCTGCCCAAGACCGCAAGGAGCTACAATAGGTCGTGAATGTAGTCCAGTCCATTACTCAAGCCAGCCTCCCATCCATTGACTCTGTCTACACTTCCCACTGCCTCGGAAAAGCAGCCAGCATAATTAAGGACCCCACGCACCCCGGACATTCACTCTTCCACCTTCTTCCTTCGGGAAAAAATACAAAAGTCTGAGGTCACGTACCAACCGACTCAAGAATAGCTTCTTCCCTGCTGCCATCAGACTTTTGAATGGACCTACCTCGCATTAAGTTGATCTTTCTCTACATCCTAGCTATGACTGTAACACTACATTCTGCACTCTCTCTTTTCCTTCTCTATGAACGGTATGCTTTCTCTGTATAATGCGCAAGAAACAATACTTTTCACTGTATACTAATACATGTGACAATAAGAACATAAGAACATTAGAAATAGGAGCAGGAGTAGGCTATCTAGCCCCTCGAGCCTGCCCCGCCATTCAATAAAATCATGGCTGATCTGAAGTGGATCAGTTCCACTTACCCACCTGATCCCTATAACCCCTAATTCCCTTACTGATCAGGAATCCATCTATCCGTGATTTAAACATATTCAACGAGGTAGCCTCCACCACTTGAGTGGGCAGAGAATTCCAGAGATTCACCACCCTCTGGGAGAAGAAGTTCCTCCTCAACTCTGTCCTAAACTGACCCCTCTTTATTTTGAGGCTGTGCCCTCTAGTTCTAGCTTCCTTTCCAAGTAAATAATAAATCAAATCAAATCAACAGAAGACACTCAGAGTGACACTACTGAATTACAGGAAAGCTCAAGATGAAGCAAGCCAGCTTTGCAAAGAAAAGGAAAGTCTATTGAAAGACTTTTACATTTTTTTTACACAGAATCCCTACAGTGCTGAAGGAGGCCATTCGGTCCGTCGAGTCTGCACCGACCACAATCCCACCCATTGCCCCACGTATTTACCCTGCTAGTCCCCCTGACATTAAGTGGCAATTTAGCATGGCCAATCAATCTGACCCACATATCTGTGGACTGTGGGAGGAAACCAGAGCATCCAGTGGAAACACACACAGACACAGGGAGAACGTGCAAATTCCACAGACAGCGACCCATAAAAATTCCTTAGGTATTACAATGAAGAAACGGCACAGTGGGCAGCATTGTGGCACAATGATTAGGTGCATTGGCCATGCTAAATTCCCCCTCAGTGTACCCTAACAGACGCCAGAGTGTGGTGACTAGGGGAATTTCACAGTAACTTCATTGCAATGTTAATGTAAGCCTACTTGTGACACTAATAAATAAACTTTAGCTTTAACTTTTAACAAAGAGAAGCAAAAAAAGTTTCACATCTATTTTGAAAAGAATTAATGAACCAACTGGCAGAGCAGACTCACAGCGATGTTCAAGAATCATAAAATCCTACAGTACAGAAGGAGGCCATTCGGCCCATCGAGTCTGCATCAACCATAATCCCATCCAGGCCCTATCCCCATAACCCCATGCATTTACCCTAGCTTGTCCCCCTGATACTAAGGGGCAATTTAGCGTGGCCAGTCCACCTAACCTGCACATCTTTGGAGAGTGGAAGGAAACTGGAGCACCCGGAAAAAACCGACGCAGATGCGGGGAGAACGTGCAAACTCCACACAGACAGTGACCCAAGCCGGGAATCGAACCCAGGTCCCTGGCACTGTGAGGTAGCAGTGCCAACCACTGTGTCACCATGCCACCCAGGATGCCAGATGACACGAAGAAGCAGTGGAATAATTAAGGAAAAGCCATAGAATTTTCCAAGTTGCAAGTGGATAATGCAGCCATGTGTAGCACAATTACAGAACTAAAACAAGTTAAGACTTGACTGGAGACTGACCTGGTAGACAGTGAAACCAATATGAAGAACAAAGACAAAGTTCTGTCACTGGCAGAGAAAGAAGAGACAGAAATGACAGCGGAAAATGTAAATCCAACAATGAAGTGCAAGGCACCAGAAGAAGGAAAATCTGAGCTCAATGTAAAGATTCATAAAATTGCAAGAGGATTTGAAAATAAAACAGCAAACAAGAGTTTGGCTGAGATTGTGAATCAAGTGGAAATGAAGGTTCCATTTGCAAAATGTATATGCCCAGTGAGAACATGGTGGACACCATTGAAACAAAATTCAAATCCACTCTCGGAATGAACAGACTGTACATTAGCCTCTGTTGTGTAATGTGCCTGCATGCATTGCAATGTAAAAGTGCTCAGCAGAGCAAGGGTTAACATGGAACTGGAGACCAGCACCACACACGGTATGATGCACAGAGTCACATGGTAATAGACTTTCATGGAACGGTCCAGAAACAAAACTCTGCAGGAACTCATCAATGAAACATCACCATGCACCATATTAAAAGAACCCATAATATGAGAAAGTGTACAAGATGCACTGCAGCAGCTTACCAAGTACCTTCCAAACCATGACCTCTACTAACTAGAAAGTCAAGGGCAGCAGAAGCATGCAGACACTATCACCTACAAGTTCCCCTCCAAGGCACACTATGCTGACTTGGAACCATTGCGCTGTTCCTTCACTGTCATTGGGTCAAAATCCTGGAACTCCCTTCCAAACAACAATATGGGCGTACCTACATGGACAGCAGTAGTTCAAGAAGGTGGTTCACCCTAGAATCCGAGAATGCCTACAGTGCAGGAAGAGGCCATTTGTTCCATCAAGTCTGCACTGACAACAATCCCACCTAGACCCTATCCCCGTAACCCCACGTATTTTCCCTGTTAAACTCCGTGACACTCAGGGGCAATTTAGCATGGCCAATCCACCTAACCCGCACACCTTTGGACTGTGGGAGGAAACCGGAGCACCCGGAGGAAACCCACACAGGCACGGGGAGAATGTGCAAACTCCACACAGACAGTGACCCGAGGCCGGAATTGAACCCAGATCCCTGGCGCTGTGAGGTAGCAGCGCTAACCACTGTGCCACCGTGCCACTCTCACCTTCGTAAGGACAATTAGGGATGGGCAATAAATGCTGCCCTTGCCAGTGATACCCACATTTTAAGGAAAAAAAGATGTAAAATGTACATTAATAGAACTTAAAGCTGAATCCATAAACAGAGAAAATAAGGTAATTAAGAAGGCAAATAGAATGTTGTCCTTCATTGCTAGAGGGATGGAGTTTAAAAACAGCGAGGTTATGTTGCAGCTGTATGAGATGCTGGTGAGGACACACCTGGAGTACTGTGTACAGTTTTGGTCTCCTTACTTGAGAAAGGATATACTGGCACTGGAGGGGGTACAGAGGAGATTCACTAGGTTGATACCAGAGGGTTGGCTTAGGAGGAGAGACAGAGTAGACTGGGGTTATACTCACTGGAATTCAGAAGAATGAGAGGAGATATTATAGAAACAGATAAGATTATGAAGGGAATAGATAAGATAGAAGCAGGAAAATTGTTTCCACTGGCGGGTGAAACTAGAACTAGGGGACTTAGCCTCAAAATAAGGGTAAGAAGATTTAGGACTGAGTTGAGGAGGAACATCTTCACACCTGGATGAGTACATGGGACATAATAGGATGGAGGGTTATAGGTAGGCCTAAAAGGTAGGGATATGTTCGGCACAACTTGTGGGGCCGAAGGGCCTGTTTTGTGCTGTAGTTTTTCTATGTTTCTATGTTTCTGAAGGGTTGTGAATCTGTGGAATTCCTTGCCCAGTGAAGCAGTTGAGGCTACCTCATTGAATGTTTTTAAGGCAAGGACAGAGAAACTTTTGAACAGTAAAGAAATTAAGGGTTATGGTGAGTGGGCGGGAAGTGGAGCTGAGTCCATAAAAAGATCAGCCATGATCTTATTGAACGGTGGAGCAGGCTCAATGGGCCAGATGGCCTACTCCTGCTCCTAGTTCTTATGTTCTTATTAATTCTGTTTCTGTGAGGAGATAGAGGAATGTAATTCTTCTCTCTTATATTCGACACAACTTTATCCAGGCTCTGCAGCATGGCTCTGAATTTCCACCATTTGCACTTGCGTAGGGAGGACATGTCATGTGTGATCCGCCTGAATGCAAATCCTTGACTCATTGTCTGCTGATCTTTCATTTTGAACCATTTTATTGTCAGTCTTTTTCAGTGGTGGTTTTATTGCCTAAGCCCTCGGGACAGGGTTGGTGCGACTACAAGAGAATCCATGCGGTCAAGCAGAGTGGACAACAAAATTTGGGGCAGCAAAAAAACTGAACAAACTATTCATGAAATTATATAATAAACAGGCTATAGCAGTAGGAATGCAGATCTAGACCTACTGATATACAACATTCACATATACTGACTTTTTTTTATTCATTTGTAGGACATGGTGTCACTGGCTTGCCATCCCTAGTTGCCTGAGTGCAGTTGAGAGCCAATCATATTGCTGTGGCTCTGGAGTCACATGTAGTTCAGACCAGGTAAGGACGGCAGATTTCCTTCCTTAAAGGACATTAGTGAACCAATGGGTTTTTCCAACAATCAAAAATGATCATCCATAAATTCTTGATTCCAGATTTTTTTTTAATTGAAGACCAGTTAGTCTTACTTCGGTGGTTGGTAAATTGATGGAAAAGGTCCTTAGGGATGGGATTTACGACCATTTAGAAAGATGCGGATTAATCCGCGATAGTCAGCACGGATTCGTGAAGGGCAAGTCGTGCCTCACAAATTTGATAGAATTTTTTGAGGAGGTAACTAAGTGTGTTGATGAAGGTAGGGCAGTTGATGTCATATACATGGATTTTAGTAAGGCGTTTGATAAGGTCCCCCATGGTCGGCTTATGATGAAAGTGAGGAGGTGTGGGATAGAGGGAAAGTTGGCTGGTTGGATAGGTAACTGGCTATCTGATCGAAGACAGAGGGTGGTGGTGGATGGAAAATTTTCGGATTGGAGGCAGGTTGCTAGCGGAGTGCCACAGGGATCAGTGCTTGGTCCTCTGCTCTTTGTGATTTTTATTAATGACTTAGAGGAGGGGGCTGAAGGGTGGATCAGTAAATTTGCTGATGACACCAAGATTGGTGGAGTAGTGGATGAGGTGGAGGGCTGTTGTAGGCTGCAAAGAGACATAGATAGGATGCAAAGCTGGGCTGAAAAATGGCAACTGGAGTTTAACCCTGATAAATGTGAGGTGATTCATTTTGGTAGGACTAATTTAAATGTGGATTACAGGGTCAACGGTACGGTTCTGAAGACTGTGGAGGAACAGAGAGATCTTGGGGTCCATATCCACAGATCTCTAAAGGTTGCCACTCAAGGGGATAGAGCTGTGAAGAAGGCCTATAGTGTGTTAGCTTTTATTAACAGGGGGTTGGAGTTTAAGAGCTGTGGGGTTATGCTGCAACTGTACAGGACCTTGGTGAGACCACAGTTGGAATATTGTGTGCAGTTCTGGTCACCTCACTATAAGAAGGATGTGGAAGCGCTGGAAAGAGTGCAGAGGAGATTTACCAGGATGCTGCCTGGTTTGGAGGGTAGGTCTTATGAGGAAAGGTTGAGGGAGCTCGGGCTGTTCTCTCTGGAGCGGAGGAGGCTGAGGGGAGACTTAATAGAGGTTTATAAAATGATGAAGGGGATAGATAGAGTGAACGTTCAAAGACTATTTCTTCGGGTGGATGGAGCTATTACAAGGGGGCATAACTATAGGGTTCATGGTGGGAGATACAGGAAGGATATCAGAGGTAGGTTCTTTACGCAGAGAGTGGTTGGGGGTGTGGAATGGACTGCCTGCAGTGATAGTGGAGTCAGACACTTTAGGAACATTTAAGCGGTTATTGGATAGGCACATGGAGCACACCAGGATGATAGGGAGTGGGATAGCTTGATCTTGGTTTCAGATAAAGCTCGGCACAACATCGTGGGCCGAAGGGCCTGTTCTGTGCTGTACTGTTCTATGTTCTATGTTCTAAATTCCACCATCTGCCATGGTGGGATTCAAACCCAGGTCCCCAGAACGTTAGATGAGTTTCTGGATGAATAGTCTAGTGATAATACCACTCGGTCATCGCCTCCCTGATACTTATCAATTTCTATGTATGTAGATTGCAGTCTTTCCCAAAATGCCACATTATCTTCCTCATTCTGTTTATGTCACAGTTTTGAAAATTGTACATCTACAGGAACACTCCAAAACTGCAAATGAGTAAATAGTATCAAAGCTCCTAATTTAGTTTAGTCCATTCTATCGTAATGATTATTGATTCTGTAAATTGTGCATCGTCAGGTATCTGTTGGAGGAACGCATAGCATGACATCATGTGACCATTTGTATTGTTGTGGCTTGCAGACCACAACAATACAAACAAGCAAGAGCTTTCTGGACATCTACAGCATGGACCGACAATTTTCCTCTTGTTTCCACCAGATTTCTGCAATTCGTGTTTGGGTGTTTGCAGTGTGGATCAACTACCTCATTACCAGTTTTCTTTCTGGTATGTTTAAAGGATAGGCTTGTAAACCACAAAGGTACAAACAAACAAAAGTTTTATTGGAAAGGTGTTTATATGCTGTTCGGACAGCCTGCCCCTTTGCCCGAGCAAATGCCTAATGACATCGTCAGGATATCACGTGATCAGTCCTTTCAAGTGTCCTTGTTCCAACTAGGAAAAATATGAATACACAACATTATAGCAACATTCGTGCCACACAAATGCCAGGCAATCACCATCACCAATAAGAGACAGTCTAACCACTGCCCTTGACATTCAACAGGGTTACCATCACTGAATCCCCCACTCCATCCTTGGGGTTACCATTGACCAGAACCTCAACTGGACTCACCGCATAAACATAGTGGCTACAAGAGCAGGTCAAAGGCTGCGAATACTGCAGCGAATAACTCACCTCTTAAATCCCCAAAGCCTATCCACCATCTACAAGGCACAAGTCAAGAGTGTGATTGGGATACTCCCCAGTTGCCTGGATGGTTGCAGCTCCAACAACACTTAAGAAGCTTGACACCATCCAGGACAAAGCAGCTCGTTTGATTGGCACCAAATCTACAAATATTCAATCCCTCCACCACCGACACTCAGTAGCAGCAGTGTGTACTATCTACAAGATGCATTGCAGCAATTCACCAAAGATTCTTAGACAGCACCTTCCAAACCCACGACCACTTCCATCTCGAAGGACAAGGATATCAGATACATGGGAACACCACCACCTGCAAGTTCCCCTCCAAGTCACTCACCATCCTGACTTGGAAATATGTCATTATTCCTTCGCAGTCACCGGGTCAAAATCCTGGAATTCCCTCCCTAACCGCTTTGTGGGTCAATCCACAGAACATGGACTGTAGCGTTTCAAGAAGGCAGCTCACCACCACCTTCCCAAGGACAATTAGGGATTGGCAATAAATGCTGGCCAGCCAGCGATGCCCATATCCCACGGATGAATTAAAAAAAATCAAACTGGCATCGTTAGGTTCTCAGAAGACTTTCTCAGAAGACTAAGGAAATTTGCATGTCAGCTACGACTCTCACCAACATTTACAGATGCACCATGGAAGGCATTCTTTCTGATTGTATCGCAGCTTGGTATGGCTGCTGCTCTGCCCAAGACCGCAAGGAATGACAAAAGGTTGTGAATGTAGCCCAATCCACCACGCAAACCAGCCACCCATCCATTGACTCTGTCTACACTTCTCGCTACCTCGGAAAAGCACCCAGCATAATTAAGGACCCCACGCACCCTGGACATACTCTCTTCCACCTTCTTCCGTTGGGAAAAAGATGCAACAGTCTGAGATCACGTACCAACCGACTCAAGAACAGCTTCTTCCCTGCTATCATCAGACTTTTGAATGGACCCTATATTGCAGTAAGTTGATCTTTCCTTACACCCTAGCTATGACTGTAACACTACATTCTGCAGTCTCTCGCTTCCTTCTCTATGAACAGTATGCTTTGTCTGTATAGTGCTCAAGAAACAATACTTTTCACTGTATGTTAATACATGTGACAATAACAAATCAAATCAAATCAAAAGGTGTAGTTCTGAACAACATGCTAGCCATCTAGCCAACTAAACAAACATAGCAACATTTTAAAGCCTTGAAATGCTGAAGTCAAATCCACAATCACCATCCTTTAATTGACAATCTAATGCATTCTTGCGTGTGAGAATGCAAAGTCATGTTGTGAACAGGCTGGTGTTCAGAGTCACTGGGGAAAAAAACAATGCTCTGGAATTCACTGCCACAGAAAGTAGTTGAGACCAAAATGTTGTGTTATTTCAAGAAGAAATTAGATATCGCTCTTGGGGCTCAAGGGATCAAGGGATTTGGGGTGAAGGTGGAATCGGGATATTGAATTTGATGATTAGCCATGATGGTAATAAATGTTGGAGCAGGCTTGAATGGCCAAATGGCCTATTCCTGCTTCTAGTTTCTATGTTTCTCTGGTTCACTGGGTCAAAGAGTTCCATGTTACTAATGAGCCTGGACTGCCATTCGGAGGAAAACAGGTCACGAGAGAGAAGGATCTTACAGTTTTCTAACTCCAGAGACCTTGACAGCCATATACATGTGTCACTCTAAGAGATTCCAGGCTTCTAGCTTGCTATAAAACACTCAAAGCTGCTTTTTTTTCCCTTTCGTGGGATCGCTTCGCAAGTGGCTCCAAAAGGAAGGTAAGTGCATTTCATGAATGAGCGTGCATGTTATCTTTAGTTTATCGTTATGAGTCTGGGGGATGTTTGCTGCTGACACAAAGCTATGCAAGATTTATCCTGACTGCTAAAAATAACCAAAGAAACTGAAATCTTCTCCAGCTGAATACATCACTCCTGTGTAACCCTGTCTACCGGCTGAGGGCTATGCCACCACTCACAATATTGATTGCATTTGTAAGAGCATTAGGGCACCATGAACTGTCTGATGAGACAGACGCTTTCTTTCCACTTTCAGGGTCTTTGGAAAGAAACGAAAGATTCTGTTCAGGAGAGAGAGAACAAAGAGAGTCATGTTTCAATATCTTCTAGCTTTGTGATAGCAGAAATGATTGATGCTGTGCACTCTGCATATTTATAGCGCAGGGTGAAGACTTTGAGGGCAAGAATGATCGTGTTCATGACAAAGTTCTCAGCCTTTCACGTTCTACCCCTTACATTCCCCGGTCTCCTCGTTCTGTTCCATGCTCAAGCGCTGCACGCCTGGTCTAGAACTTTCAATCACTATTGTAAACTCTGAAATTTCTTCAATTTCCCCACAACTCTACAAGACATCGATGCCACCCTAATCCTGGTGTCTTGTGCATTCCCAAGAAAACAAGAGAAGCAAGGGGAGAGTGAACTGGTTTCCTCCCACAGTGCAAAGATATGCCGTTCGGTTGCTAAATTGCCCCTTAGTTTTGGGGGATTAGCAGGGTAAATATGTGGGGTTATGGGGATAGGGCTTGGGCGGGATTGTTGTCGATGCAGGCTCAATGGGCCAAATGGCCTCCTTCTGCACTGTCGGCATTCTATGATCCTATTCTATGTTGAGTGGAGAGAAGCACTAAAACAGTACCTTCACCACATGGATTGCAGTGGGCGTCTTAGAAGGCTCGCCATCAACTCCTCAAAGGCAGGTAGGAATGGACAGTAAAGGTCAGAAAGGGCAATGACACCCAAACCCAGGGATGAATTGAAACAAAATGGAGTCTCTGGCTTCCTGTGTTGAAGGGTATGATAACCCCTGTGATTTTCATGGGGATTCATTAATCGACCTCCCAGTTGGGCCTGTTGAATGTGAGCTCTCTGAGGAAGGTAATTAGCCAACCAGATGGAGCTTGTACACCGAGCCCTGCATAAAGCAAGGCCCTGAGAGGCTCCATTAATCTTTTAGTCCCAGTTTGGACCTGTTGTGCTCACCACTGGCTTGTGGTTATTGCTTATTTTCAGTTTGTGCAATAAAAGCATGTTTCCTTCACAGCCGACTCCTGGATTCATTATAAAGGGAGAGGGTGAACGATGGATTGGATGAGTGGTAACTAGTGTTGACAGCAGTGAAAGGATTGCATGGCATTGATCTTCAACAAGTTTCTTTAATTCTCCTGTTATGTAGCTGATTGCCAGAAGATAATAAACCAATGCCGTTAACTTTGATATGCTTAAGCAGCAGGTTTAATCAGCTTTTATTCTTACGAGGGAATCAGTGGCTGATTCAGAGATCAAAGAACGTGGAAATGTTTTAAAAAAAGGGTGGTTGTTCTCACAAATCCATTGAAGGCGCCTGATTCCCACATTTGCGTTCCCTAAATTTCTGAGCAGAGTATAAGTAAATTGTAGCTATTGCTTCTCATGTGAAGTCCAATGCTGGATGTTGGCACACCCTCCTTTAGTAATGCGGCATTTCCAGGCATTGTGTGCTCTTGAAGGAGAAATGTCAATTGACTGCCATTGTCTCCAGATCTGGTAAAGAAAGAATTTGCATTTATATCTCACCTTTCCGAATATCAGACATTTAAAGGCAGTGAAGTACGCAATTAAAGTGTTATCATAGAATCCAACAGTGCAGAAGGAGGCCATTCGACCCATCAAATCTGCACCGACCACAATCCCATCCAGGCCCTATCCCCACAACCACATGCATTTACCCTAACTAATCCCCCTGACACTAAGGGGCAATTTATCATGGCCAATCCACCTACCCCGCACATCTTTGGACTGTGGGAGGAAACTGGAGCACCCGGAGGAAACCCACCACGCAGACATGGAGGGAATGTACAGACTCCACGCAGACAGTGACCCAAGCCGGGAATCGAAACGGGGTCCCTGACACTGTGAGGCAGTCGTGTTAATCATTGTGCCACCATGCCGCCCTCACGTTATAACGTTCATCTTCCAAGACATTGACCTCTACCTCTACATTGACCTATATTGGATGAGAATATAGGAGGCATGGTTAGTAAGTTTGCAGATGACACTAAGATTGGTGGCATAGTGGACAGTGAAGAAAGTTATCTCCAACTGCGATGGGGTTTTGATCAATTGGGCCAGTGGGCTGACGAATGGCAGATGGAGTTTAATTTAGACAAATGCGAGGTGATGCATTTTGTTAGATTGAACCAGGGCAGGACTTACTCAGTTAATGGTAGGGCATTGGGGAGAGTTACAGAACAAAGAGATCTAGGGGAACATGTTCATAGCTCCTTGAAAGTGGAATCACAGGTGGACAGAATGGTGAAGAAGGCATTTGGCATGCTTGGTTTCATCGGTCAGAACATTGAATACAGGAGTTGGAATGTCTTGTTGAAGTTGGACAAGACATTGGTAAGGCCACACTTGGAATACTGTGTGCAATTCTGGTCACCCTATTATAGAAAGGATATTATTAAACTAGAAAGATTTACGAGGATGCTACCGGGACTTGATGGATTGAGTTATAAGGAGAGGCTGGATAGACTGGGACCTTTTTCTCTGGAGCATACGAGGCTGAGGGGTGATCTTATAGAGGTCTATAAAATAATGAGGGGCATAGATCAGCGAGACAGTCAATATCTTTTCCCAAAGGTAGGGGAGCCTAAAATTAGAGGGCATAGGTTTAAGGTGAGAGGGGAGAGATACAAAAGTGTCCAGAGGGGCAATTGTTTCACACAGAGGGTGGTGAGTGTCTGGAACAAGCTGCCAGAAGTATAGTAGAGACAGGTACAATTTTGTCTTTTAAAAAGCATTTAGATAGTTACATGGGTACGATGGATATAGAGGGATATGGGCCAAATGCGGGCAATTGGGTTGAGCTTAGGGGGTTTAAATAAAAAGGGCGGCATGGACAAGTTGGGCCGAACGGCCTGTTTCCATGCTGTAAACCTCTATGACTCTATGGGCCTGATTGGGCGCGAAATCGCGGTAAAGTTGGACGTCGGGCCTATACCGTGATCTGCACCCGATTCCGAGCAGATCGCGGCTTTACCGACACCCGATTCGGGCAGGGGCCGGACCCACGCCCGAATCGGCATGCATTTAAATTGACTTAATGAACCGCGCACCCAACCCTACCGCCAAATCCTACTTTACCGTCTTCTGGCCCATTCCGGATCCGCGCTTTTCGCAACCTGCAGAATAAAAGTCCGAAACGGATTTCTATTCTGCAGGGGAACCTCTGAAGCCCTCTCTGCCCTTGTGAAGTCACCATCCTCCTCGACCATCCTTCGTGGACCCCTCCACTAACCACCCCGGCTGACCACCCCCACCCCGGATCAGACACCCCTGGGAGGCAGGACCCCCCGGCAGACCCCCGCTCCCCCCCCCACCCCTCCTGGGATCGGACCTCCTGGGAGGCAGGCCCCCCTCGGCAGAGCACACTCCCAACCTACCTCGATCGCTGGTCTCCCTCCACCATCCTTCCGTTAGCAAGATAAACTGTATGTTCCTCAGCTCGATCCACTTTGGTCAACACAAAGATGGTCCTTCTGCCTTGTGGGTCCATCTGGCTCACCACATCAGTTACAATACTGCGTTGAGCATCTATTGAACCATCTTGGATAGAAAGGATAATGAATGGTACTGGTCGATCTTCCTGGTGTTATCAATACTGTAACACCAGGAATGGCTGCCGACACCAAGGATATAATTTTTAGCATAAGCAAGGCTTACATGCAGAACCCTAATGCCATTATCCTTTGTATCCAAGATGGTTCAGTATAACTGACCTGGTGAGCCAGATGGACCCGTCACACCCCCTCTCCTCCTCCCACACCCCCACCCCCAAGAGGGTGATATGGGTCCTGCCCCCTCTCCTCCTCCCACTCCCCCACCCCACCACCCCCCCCCCCCCCCCCCCCCCCGCCCCCCCCAAGATGATCTGGGTCAGAGAGCCGCTCTCTCTGCTTTTTTCTCACTGCCCGGGCGCGCTGCTTCGGGTTTTTTTTCAAACTGCGCATGCGCAGTTCAGAGCTCCGATCGTTCCGGCAGCGCTAAGCCCCGCCCACAGCGCGAATCGGGCCAGAGCTGGCAAAACGCGTATGGGCGCGCGGGAAAGAGGATTCCAGGCTTGGATCTATTTGACGCCCAGATTCGGCACTTAGACTCAAAATGGTAAAATCAGGCCCTATGACTCTACCACCTTGAAGAATAAGGGCAGCAGGCTCAAGGAACCACCACCATCTGCAAGTTCCCCTCCAAGCCACATACCAAGCTGATCTGAAACTCTATTAATGTCCCTTCACTTTCACTCAGTCAAGATTCTGGAATTCCCTCTCTAACAGCACTGTGGGTATACCAATACCACGTGGACTACAGTGAGTCAAGAAGCTGGCTCACAACTTCTCAAGGGCAATTAGGGATGATTTTTTGATTTGATTTGATTTATTATTGTCACTTGTATTAGCATACGGTAAAAAGTATTGTTTTTGAGTCGTTTGGTACGTGAACTCAGGCTTTTGTACCGTTTTCCCGAACAGAAGAAGGTGGAATAGAGTATATTCGGGGTGTGTGGGGTCCTTTCTTATGCTGGCTGCTTTTCAGAGGCAGCGGGAAGTGTAGACAGAGTCAATGGATGGGAAGCTGGTGTGCGTGATGGACTGGGCTTCATTCAAGACGCTTTGTAGTTTCTTGCAGTCTTGGACAGAGCAGGAGCCATACCAAGCTGTGATTCAACCAGAAAGAATGCTTTCTATGGTGCATCTGTAGAAGTTGGTAAGAGTTGTAGCGGACATGCCAAATTTCCTCAGTCTCCTGAGAAAGTCAGGAATAAAGACCTAATTGCCAGTGAAGTCCACATCCCAAAAACAGTCATTTTGTTTCTAGCAACTCACCTGTTTTAGGTGTTGAGGGATGAATGTTGGTCAGGGCATTGGGAGAGCTTGTTTAAAAAAGGAAGTAGACAAAAGGCGGGTAACTACAGGCCGGTTAGCTTAACGTCTGTAGTTGGGAAGATGCTAGAGTCCATTATTAAAGAGGAAATAACAGAGCACCTGAATAAGAATGGTTCGATCAAGCAGACGCAGCATGGATTCATGAAGGGAAAGTCGTGTTTGACGAATCTACTGGACTTTTATGAAGATGTCACTCATGCGGTTGACAGAGGGGAACCGGTGGATGTGGTGTTTTTAGATTTCCAGAAGGCGTTCGATAAGGTGCCTCACAAAAGGTTGCTGCAGAAGATTGGGGTACACGGAGTTAGGGGTAAGGTGTTGGCGTGGATTGGGGATTGGCTATCTAACAGGAAGCAGAGAGTTGGGATAAATGGGTGCTTTTCCGGTTGGCAGTTGGTGACCAGTGGCGTGCCGCAGGGATCGGTGCTGGGGCCTCAATTGTTTACCATTTACATAGATGATCTGGAGGAGGGGACTGAATCTAGGGTATTCAAGTTTGCTGATGACACGAAGGTGAGTAGGAAAGCGAATTGCGTGGAGGACGCGGAAAGTCTGTAGAGAGATTTGGATAGGCTGAGCGAGTGGGCGAGGATCTGGCAGATGGAATATAATGTTAGCAAATGTGAGGTTATCCACTTTGGAAGAAATAATAGTAAATTGGAATATTATTTAAATGGAGAAAAATTACATCGCGCGACTGTGCAGAGGGACCTGGGGGTCCTTGTGCACGAATCGCAAAAACTCAGTCTGCAGGTGCAGCAGGTGATCAAGAAGGCGAATGGAATGTTGGCCTTTATCGCGAGGGGGATAGAATATAAAAGCAGGGAGGTCTTGCTGCAACTGTACAAGGCACTGGTGAGGCCGCAACTGGAGTACTGTGTGCAGTTTTGGTCCCCTTATTTGCGAAAGGATATATTGGCCTTGGCGGGAGTGCAGAGAAGGTTCACCAGGTTGATACCGGAGATGAGGGGTGTAGCTTATGAGGAGAGATTAAACAGATTGGGTCTGTACTCGTTGGAGTTTAGAAGGATGAGGGGTGATCTTATAGAGACATATAAGATAATGAAGGGGCTGGATAGGGTAGAGGTGGAGAGATTCTTTCCACTTAGAAGGGAAACCAGAACTAGAGGGCACAGCCTCAAAATAAGGGGGGGCTGGTTCATAACAGAGTTGAGGGGGAACTTCTTCTCTCAGAGGGTAGTGAATCTCTGGAATTCTCTGCCCATTGAAGTGATGGAGGCTTCCTCATTGAATATGTTTAAATCACGGGTAGATAGTTTTCTGATCGATAAGGGAATTAGGGGATATGGGGAGCAGGCGGGTAAGTGGAACTGATTCGCTTCAGATCAGCCATGATCTTGTTTAATGGTGGGGCAGGCTCGAAGGGCCAGATGGCCTACTCCTGCTCCTACTTCTTATGTTCTTATGTTCTTATATGCTTGCTGGAACAGTGCCATGAGATCGTTTCCCTCCAGGTGAGAGCAGACGGGGTCTTGATTTATCATCTGATCTGAATGATGGGATCTCCAATGGTGTCGTACTGTCTCAGTACTGCAGTGAAATACTGGCCTAGATTCTGTGGCTTAGGTAAGAAATAACGAGTGCTCAACTTCAGGGAGATAAAATATGAGCGTGCACTGCAGAACCAAAACCTGAAGTGCTGCCAAGTGAGTTTGCTTCTGGGATAAGCGTCAATCAGCCCTGTGACACCTGAAAGGAAAACTCTTGACTGGAGATCCAGTGAGTACTCATCCATTCTATTATTCATTTGAAAACATCCTTACCTTTGTTGATATGGTGGGGTAATTAAACTACTTGCAACACTACAAGGGACTTCTTGCCATTTTATAAGTCCCATTCACAGCCACAATCATGGCCTTCCACCTGGCCGGTACTGTTATCTATGATGATATTGTCTGATTTAGCTCAGGCTATTACAGTTTTTCTTCCAAAGGCTTGCTCAGTCCTGTAACTCCATGGAACTCCTTTCCCTCCCTTTTCTTGAATTTCATGACATCCCTGGACTTTCTGCTGGCCTCCTGCTATCAGCATTATTACGATTAGCTGATCTTGATTTTTATCACCTCCCTATTGTTAAGAGAGGCCATAGGTCATAGAGGTTTACAGCATGGAAATAGGCTGTTCAGTCCAACTTGTCCATGCTGTCCTGTTTTTACCACTAAGCTAGTCCCAATTGCCCCTCTATACCCATCTTACCCCTGTGACTGTCTAAATGCTTTTTAAAAGACAAAATGTACCCGCCTCTACTACTACCTCTGGCAGCTCGTCCCAGACACTCACCACCCTCTGAGTGAAAAGATTGCCTCTCTGGACCCATTTGTATCTCTCCCTTCTCACCTTAAACCTATGCCCTCTAGCTTTAGGCTCCCCTACCTTTGGGAAAAGATGTTGACTATCTACCCTATCTATGTCCCTCATTATTTTATAGACCTCTCTAAGATCACCCTTAAGCCTCCTACGCTCCAGGGAAAAAAGCCCCAGTCCATCCAGCCTCTCCTTATGACCAGCCAGCATAAGTCTGGATACAAGATGTGCAACACAATGATTATGGTAATGGACTTGAGTAATCTGGAGTAAAGGGTTCAGATCCCACTTGAGGAATTTAAATTCAGTTAATTGAATAAATAAATTAAACTTGGATCATTAATGTAATATTGTGTGGTCATAAAAGTCCATCTGGTTCACAAATGCCCTTTAGAGAAGGAAATTTGTTGACCCCACCCATTCTGACCTCCAGATGACTCCAGTTGTACAGCATCATGGTTGAACCTTCAGTCTCCTCTGAAATCACATCTCAAGCTGTTTTGTTGGACCAAACCATGATAACAAAGCTTAATAAGAATAAAACTGGACAGATCTCGAGGCAATAGAGTTTGACTTCACAGTGGCACACCCAATCCAATCAACTCTATACAGATTTCCCCAATAACATCTGGGGACCTATGTCAAAATTGGCAATTCTCACAGCCTGAATTGTCATTCTCACAAAATCATATCGGTCCCTCAATACCCCAGACTCCACCATCACTATCCCTCGGTATGTTCTGTTCCACCAGAGGCAGCACAGGAAAAAGATAGAGAATCTGGTGAAATGGTGCAATAGTAATCTCTTCCTCACAGTCATTAAAACAAAGAAGGTAGTCATTGACTTCAGGAAGCATAGTGGAGGACATGCCCCTGTCTACATAGATGGTGACAAAGTGGAAATGGTCGAGAGCTTCAAGTTTCTTGGTGTCCAGATCACCAACAACCTGTCCTGGTCCCTCCTCACTGACACTATAGTTAAGAAAGCACACCTATGCCTCCACTTTCTCAAAATTCTAAGGAAATTTGGCATGTCCGCTACAACTCTCACCAATTTTTACAACTCTACCACTTTCCCAATGGCAATTACAGATGGGCAATAAATGCTGGCCAAGCCAGTGATGTCCATATCCCATGAATGAACAAAAAAAGGAAACCTCCTACTGCTTCGCCCTGTCAGTTAGTGAATCAGTACTTCCCCCAAATCAAACACCACTGGGAAAGAGTAATGAGGGTAGCAATGCCACACGGTACTCTGTTTGGGCGACCTCAATATCCATTCGCAAAAGAGATTCAGTAGCACTACCAAGTTGATTCCATTCTGAAAGACATAGCTGCCAGTCATGGCGGGTGGTGAGAGAACCAATGCAAGAGAAGCATTGGCTTCATCCTCATCAATCTACTCTTCAGAATGGCAGCTGTCTATGATAGTATTGGTCAGAATAACTGCTTGAGAAGAAGATCCACCTTCACACTAAGAACACTGCCACCATGCTAAATGGGATAGATTCAGAGCAGGTCGAACAGCTCAAACTTGGGTCCCCAAGAATCACTGTGGACCATCAGCAGAAGCAAAGTTTTATTCCACCCTAATCTCACAATCTGCAACACTAATTTGCACAGTTCCAAGCCCATACATTTAAGATCATAATCAAAGGAACTAAGACGGTGGATAAGTAAGGAGCTTTTTTTATCAGTTCAGTGGCGATATTGGATTATGGAACGGCCTGCAAAAACGAGTAGTAGAAGCAGACTCCATAATTGCTTTTAAAATGGAAGTGGATGAACAATTGAAAATGAAGAATTAGAAGGATAGAGGGAAGGGACATACAGAATGGGATTACTCTTTCTGGCAGCCATTACTAGTTCAATGGGCTGAATTCCTTCCATTATTGTTGTAAAATTCCATGCTGGGCATCACATTATATTTAGCGGCTGAAGTGATCCAAAACAATGCAGAGATTCAATCCTGTATTGTGCTACAAAATTTGATATTCTACTAATACATACTACTCTGAAAAAAGTGGGATCTGTATCCTTTGCAAGCTTGTTGGTATTGGCTTATTTAATTTTGCTTATTTTCTATGCATGATATTTCCAATGATTTCAACACCATTTCAGATTGGTGGAAAGCATTGCCAAACTTCAGAAAATCTCCCAACATTTCATCTTTGTGCCATTCTTACTAATGCTTTGCAACTGATTTGATTTAATTTGATTTATCATTGTCACGTGTATTAATATACAGTGAAAAGTGTTGTTTCTTGCGCGCTAAGCAGACAAAGCATACCGTTCATAGAGAAGGGAAGGAGAGAGTGCAGAATGTAGTGTTACAGTCATAGCTAGGGTGTAGAGAATTCCATTCTGAAAGACATAGCTCTCAATCATAGCGGGCGGTGAGAGAACCAATGCAAGAGAAGCATTTGCTTCATCCTCATCAATCTACCATTCAAAATTTAATTAAGGCATTGTTAAAGAGTTTAAAGGAGTTAGAATAAAGTTTTAGAGGCATGCAACGAGAGTAAAAGATAGAATTAGAAGGTATGCTGGGCACAGCTTGCAAGACGTCGCCTCACTCCGACACCATCTTGGGATCTCGAAGAAACAGTAGTGAATCGATTCATGTGCAACAGAATTTAAAATGACAAATAATAAAGTTTTAAAGTTTATTTATTGGTGTCACAAGTAGGCTTACATTAACGCGGTAATGAAGTTATTGTGAAAAACCCCGAGGTCGCCACACTCTGGTGTCTGTTTGGGTACACTGAGGGAGAATTTTGCATGGCCAATGCACCTACCCAGCACGTCTTTTGGACTGTGGGAGAAAACCGGAGCACCCGGAGGAAACCTACGCAGATACGGGAAAACGTGCAAACTCCACACAGACACTTACCCAAGGTGCGAATGTTAACCACTGTGCCACCGTGCCGCCCATAAAATTGTTTACATGGTCATGAGCAATTGAAGACAAAAGTTGGACACCCCACCCTTAATGTACAATAAATACTTTATTCCTTTTCATTCCGATTCTACTGTGGGAATTTACAGAACAGTGACACACATGTTAACCTCAAATACAAGAAAAAGGATCTTGAAAAAATTGTCGTAACTCCAAGAATGCTTCCTGCAATTCACTCAATGGGCTGTTAAAACTGAGATAAGAAAGTAACTAAAACAGTAGTCGCTTTGTTCATGCAGGGCTTTTATTTATCTTGCAAGCTGTGATGTACTACCGTTCCTGTGAAGTTAAAATGTCAGGATGCAAACATGTGAACCTTGTTACAGCCTCGGTCGGTACTTCCACAATTCATTAGACAGATTGGCACAGTCAGTTCACTCATCACCATAAACCATGTTAAAACAGTTTGACTTTTCCAGACTATGTTGTCACTCTACTGTACTGCACATTTCATGTGAGAGATCTCCAGAAATTCCAGGGTGAAACTTGGAAAACAAAGGATCAGAATAGCCATGTTTTTGGTCCAAAAGCAAGTTTTAAGTTTACTTTATTAGTGTCACAAGTAGGCTTACATTAACACTGCAATGAAGTTACTGCGAAAACCCCTAGTCGTCTTACTCTAATGCCTGCTCGGGTACACTGAGGGAGAATTTAGCATGGCCAATGCACGTCTTTCGGACTGTGGGAGGAAACCGGGAACAAACCCACGCAGACAGGGGGAAAATGTGCAAACTCTGCACTGACAGTGACCCAAGCCGTGAATTGAACCCAGGCCCCCGGCCCTGTGAGGCAGCAGTGCTAACCACTGTGCCACCGTGTCACCCTCCAATAAACGATAAATAAAGATGTGTGAAGAATTTGTTGTATTGAAGAACTGATTGTATATTGGGCAAACTGAGTTTGAAAGAAAAAGATACACCACATATAAAAGAAGCCCATTATATCCATGAAACTAATGATCTTAATTAATAAGGGGATCAGGGGTTATGGGGAAAAGGCAGGAGAATGGGGATGAGAAAAAAAATCAGCCATGATTGAATGGCGGAGAAGACTCGATGGGCCGAGTGGCCTAATTCTGCTCCTATGTCTTATGGCCTTATGGTCTTATGTTAAGGATAGATAGGAATGCTGGCCTGATTTAGCTGTGGATCAGAAGACCATGAAAATAACAAACAGGGAAAAAAACACTAGTCCATCGAACCTGCCCCATATTATTGCAATGACTAGTACTTCATAATGAAAGCATATGCTAACCACCTAAACCTATGTAATATCCTTGGCGATATAAGCTCGACAATTGGATGTAAGCGACAACGGATGAAGAAACCATGCAGACGCTACGACAACGGATGAATGAACACCACTCGACAATCACCAGCAAGAATGTTCTCTTCCTGTTGGGGAGCACTTCAGCGGTCACGGGCATTTGGCCTCTGATATTCGGGTAAGCGTTCTCCAAGGTGGCCTTCACGACACACGACGGCGCAGAGTCGCTGAGCAGAGACTGATAGCCAAGTTCCGCACACATGAGGACGGCCTCAACCGGGATATTGGGTTCATGTCACACTATTTGTAATCCTCACAGCCTGCCTGGACCTGCAGAGTTTCACTGGCTGTCTTGTCTGGAAACAATACACATCTTTTTAGCCTGTCTTGATGCTCTCTCCACTCACGTTGTTTGTATCTTAAAGACTTGATTAGTTGTAAGTATTCGCATTCCAACCATTATTCATGTAAATTGAGTCTGTGTCTTTATATGCCCTGTTTGTGAACAGAATTCCCACTCACCTAAAGAAGGGGCTTGGAGGTCCGAAAGCTTGTGTGGCTTTTGCTACCAAATAAACCTGTTGGACTTTAACCTGGTGTTGTTAAACTTCTTACGATGTAAGCTCATGACATTGCTCACAAAGCATTAGAGTTGTGCAAAGAAGCACCTGAATTTTTAATCATTGACTTCAGTTCCAGTTTGGGTAGGATATAAGTATGTACTACATTGCATCAGCCCATATACATAACATTACACTTTCTCAAGTCGCAAATCATATATTTCCTAAATACTGTTCCATCAAAATCCCGTTGCATTAACCTATGTTAAATCCAAATAGTTCCCACACGACAAAAACTATCAAACTTCTGCATGTTATTTCCTTCATAGAGATGACCAATCCATTTTAACATAATGATGATAAAAGCTATTCAAAATGGACATTGTTAAATTTACAACACACATCTCGTGTATAAAGTTCAAGGGGAAGGAAAGTCTGCATGAGAACAGAAGAAATAGGAGCAGGAGTAGGCCTTCCAGTCCTTGGAGCCTGCTCCAGCTTTCTATAAGATCATGGCTAATCATGGGGAGAGTTAATAGGAATGCATTGATAGTCAAGGACAGTATAGTCAGAGGGAAGGACACAGCTCTCTGCAGCTGAGAGCATGAGTCCAGATGGTTGTGTTGCCTGTTCGGAGACAGGGTTTGCGGGATCTGCTCTGGGTTGGAGAGGAACGTGCAATGAGAGGGGGAAGTTCCAGTTGTCGTGATTCATGTTTGCACCAATGACATAGATAAGAATAAGAAAGAGCTTCTGCTTAGGGATTATTGTAAGAAGTCTCAGAACACCAGGTCAAAGTCCAAAAGGTTTATTTGGTATCACGAGCTTTCGGAGCACTGCTCCTTCATCAGGTGAGTGGGGCAGCACTCCGAAAGCTTGTGATACCAAATAAACCTGTTGGACTTTAACTTGGTGTTGTGAAACTTACTGTGCCCACCCCAGTCCAACATCGGCATCTCCACATCATGGCTTAGGGATTATGAACAGCTAGAGACCAAACTGCAAAGCAGAACCTCAAAGGCAATAAACTTTGGATTATTCTTTGAGCCATGAGTAGATTGGCAAATAAAATTAGAGAGGTAAATTTGCAGCACAAAGACAGGTGTGGGAAAAATGGCTTTTGACTCATGGCAATCGGGTGAAGTGGGAGCTGTTGGGACGTTTTTCATCTAATCGTGTTGGGACTAGTATTCGGGTGAGATGTATAACTAGAGTGGTAGAGAGGGCTTTAGACTAGTGGGGGTTCGGTGGGGGGGGTTGGTGGGGGTGTGGGTGGGGGGGGGGAAGGATCACACAGACATAGTAAATCAAAGGGTGACGAAGAGGTACTGGAGCATAATGGAAATTTGGTTAAAGGTAAACAGAGTGTGGCAGGAAGGGACAGAGAGTATAAACTTAACAGAGCAACCACTGATAAGACCAGAGATTGCAAAAATGGTAAAAAGACAGAGTTAAAGGCTCTGCATCTAAATGCATGCAACATTTATAACAAAATGGGTGAATTGTTAGCACTGATATGTATGACCTGATAGCCATCTTGGAGACAAGGTTGTAGGGTGACAAAGACTGGGGTCAAAATATTGAAGGGCATTGACATTTTGAAAAAGCTAGGAGGCGGGGAAAAATGGGTAAGGTAGCTCTGTTAATTAAGAACGTTGTAAGCGCAGCAGTGAGAGACGACCTTGGCTGGAACCAGCAAGATGTAGAATCAGCAGGTCTGGCAGCAGCTGTAAGGAGAGAAAAGAGCTCCAGATGAGCCTTTGTCAAAATCCCATCTGGTCATCTGGACTCGAAACGTCAGCTCTTTTCTCTCCTCACAGATGCTGCCAGACCTGCTGAGATTTTCCAGCATTTTCTCTTTTGGTTTCAGATTCCAGCATCCGCAGTAATTTGCTTTTATAAGATGTAGAATCAGCTTGGGTAGAGATGAGAAATGGTCAGAGTAAGAGGTCACTTGGAGGATTAGTTTACAGACCTCCTAACATTAGTTACATGGTAGGACAGAGCATACAGGAATAAATAAATGGGGTGTGTAAGAAAGGGACCACAATAATCATTGATGACTTTTATCCACAAGTCGATTGGGTGAGTCAGACTGGCAAAAGTAGCCTGGAACATGAGTTCATAGAGTGCATTTGGGGCAGTTTCTTAGAGCAGTACATTCTAGAGCCAAACAGGGGTCAGATTATCCTGGACCTAGTAATGGACAAGGGCCATTAATCAATAATTTCAATGCAAATGAGCATCTAGGCAACAGCAATCATAATATAATAGAATATCATGTTAGGTTTGAAGGGAAGAATTGTGTGCCAAAGGCGAGCGTTTTAAACCTGATTAAAGGTAATTATAACAGTACGAAAGCAGATCCAGCTAAAGTGAATTGGGAAATCAGGTTATAAGGTAAGACAGTAGGAATATAGTGGCATACTTTTAAGGGGCTATTTAATAACTATTAGGAAAACAAAATTAGTTTAAAGGGATTTATATTTGTATTGGTAAACATTAGGAAATAAGGTATAGTTTTAAGTGGGTTTAATTAATGTTTCTGAGCCTAGAAGGTAAAATCTATAGCTAGATTCATGCTGGACAAAGGTGTTTGTATATGTGTCAAGTTCCAACTGTGATTCTATTGTGCTCAGAGAGGGTTAGGATGTGAAGAATAAATAAACAAGCAGTGGTTGCTTAGCAACTGGGACCTTTGTTGGCAGTTGGCGACAGAAAACTGAGGAGTGAACATCTCTCAAACCTGCCAGGAGAAGCCAGACAGGACAAGGGAGCTGCAAAGGTGCAGGCTTCTGAAGAAACAAGATACGAGTCCAGATAACCAGGGAATTGGGACAGAAAGAATGTTTAAGACAAGTGAAGTTATGCAACAGACCAAGTATTGTTCAGAAGAATTCAAGGAAAAGTAAACAAAGTGTTTTGAGTTAAAGAGACGGTTGAAGTACATGGATTTAAAATGGGAGACCAGATCTGAGAGGTAGATGAATTTGATGTCATTTTAATAAGGGTCTGAGAATTGAAAGTTGAAGCAATTGTCAACCGTTTGAAAGCAGTGAAGTCGAAGATCTCCTAAAGGAGTTGGTGCAAAATCCTGGACTGAACTTGAAGTTAAAAGTGGAATGGAAGCTTTGCATAAACGTTTCATTTGGAAAACCTGGTTTGGATTTCAGAATGCAAACCACCAAGGGAAAGCATTATTATGAGAGAAAATTTTAAAGCAAGTTTTTGGAAGTGGAGTTCGGAAATACTCATTTGACAATCATCTGGGGAATTCTGAAGAGTAATTCACAGACACTAACTTGGAATTCAGAGTGGAGAATGTATTTGACCACAGTCACCTTGTGTGCTTAAAGGGGAATTATAAAGAACGAAGAACAAAGAAAATTATAGCACAGGAACAGGCCCATCAGCTCTCCAAGCCTGCACCGACCATGCTGCCCAACTGAACTAAAACTCCCTTCCGGGGACCATATCCCTCCATTCCCATCCTATTCATGTATTTGTCAAGACGCCCCTTAAAAGTCAAAATCGTATCCACTTCCACTACCTCCCCTGGCAGCGAGTTCCAGGCACCCACCACCCTCTGTAAAAAACTTGCCTCATACATCTCCTTTAAACCTTGCCCCTCACACCTTAAACTATGGCCCCCAGTAATTGACTCTTCCACCCTGGGAAAAAGCTTCTGACTATCCACTCTGTCCATGCCCCCCCATCATCTTCTATACTTCTACCAGGAAGTATTAATGAGACATCTGTAATTCAGGATGTACTTTGTAATCCACGTTAATCTTTATCTGTGTGTAACTGTTAAGGTAAGGGGGGAGTAAAGGAATATTGCGGCACAGTGGCACAGTGGTTAGCGCTGCTGCCTCACAGCAACAGGGGCCTGGATTCGATTCCCAGCTTGGGTCACTGTCTGTGCAGAATCTGCATGTGCTCCTCATGTCTGTATGCGTTTTCTCTGGGTGCTCTGGTTTCCTCCCACAGTCTGAAAGACGTGCTGGTTAGGTGCATTGGCCATGCTAAATTCTCCCTCAGTGTACCTGAACAGGTGCCAGAGTGTGGCAATTAAGGGATTTTCATAGTAACTTCATTGCAGTGTTAATGTAAGCCTACTTGTGACACCAATAAATAAACTTTGGAATAACCCAACTTTTCATGTGTAATAAATGTTTTCCCTTGTTGTTAAAACTAATTAACGGTCCTGTGACTCTCTTCCTTCACATTTTGTACAAAAACGGTTACGGTCTTTTGAGCCCGGGTGCCATTCCAGGGTCTTTCCATCCAGTTTTAACATCAACTGGGCATAACATAACTCGCAGCAAAGATTTATCCCAGTGAGAAAGAAAGACTCTTTGAGAAGGACTCACCATCTGTGGATGGATAGGGAAGTTAAGGATTGTATCAAATGGAAAGAGGTACTGTACAAATCTGCAAAGATTAGTGGTAGGCCAGAAGATTGGTCAGATTCAAAGCCTTAGGAAAGAATGACTTAAAAAAAAGAAAGAAGTGTATGAGAGAAAGCTAACTAGTAATATAATAAAAAATATACTAAGTGTTTCTACAAGTATTTAAATAGGAAAAGAATAATTAAAACTAGTGATAGTCCTCTGGAGAGACAGAGCGAGTCTGGGGAATTCTGGGAAAACAAAGAAATAGCTGAGGCATTGAACGGGTATTTTGTGTCTATCTTCACTGTAGAAGACTTAGAAAACTTCCCAAAGATAATTGAAAATCCAGAGGTGAAGAAGAGGGAGGAAGTTACAACAATTACATCATCAGGGAAAATCCCAGTGCCTTTTGGCCCATCAAGTCTGCACCGACCACAATCCCACCCAGGCCCTATCCTTCTGCTAGTCCCCCTGACACCAAGAGACAATTTACCATGTGTGGTGAACCATAGATGGTTACCACTATGGGTACTGAACCATAGATGGTTATCACTATGGGTACTTGTACATATGTTACTCTTGTTACTGTTGGGGTTAGGGTTGGGGTGTTCCACCTGTTGGTATTGTTCTGTGGTACACTCCGGTTGGCTCTGCCTTCCTATAGGAGTATAAAGGTCACTGCACTTCCTAGTGACCATTTAGTCTGGGATTGTATTGTTATGCAGTATGCTCCATTCTTATTGCTAATAAAAGCCTTTATTTCCTGGGTACGATCCAGCCTCCCGAGTGAATTAATCGCGCATCACCATGGCCAATCAACCTAACCCACACATCTTTGGACTGTGGGAGGAAATCGGAGCACCTGGAGGAAACCCACGCAGACACGGGGAGAACGTGCAAACTCCACACAGACCCAAGGTTGTAATTGAACCCGGGTCCCTGGCGCAGTGAGGCAGCAGTGCTAACCGTAATAGATGCTGGGAAAATTATTCAATTCCCCAGGACCAGATGGCCTGCATCCTAGGATCTTAAATAGTAGTTACAGAGATAGTAGATAATTTGGTTGTAATCTTCTAAAATTTCTTAGATTCTGGAAGGATCCCAATGGATTGGAAAATAGTTTATTCAAGCAAGAAGGGAGACACAAGGCAGGAAATTATCAGCCAGTTAGCACAAGGTTTGTCAAAGGGAAATTGCTAGAATCCATTATGATCATGGAGGGTGTCCTGCCGAGATCTACTGTCCAGTCATGGTGACAGTGCTGAGGTTTCCCAGAATTCCTCTCAGTGACATCTCCCTGCCGCACTCTAATTCAATGCTTTTTGGTGTGACATTGCAGTGCCCAGGTGCCCAGAAAATAACACAGGCAGTGTCCGGGTAGTGTTAGGGAGCAGTGCCTAGGTAGTGCCGGGGTTCCAGGGTGAACTGGAACTAAGGGAGGCGATGGCCTAGTGATATTAATCCAGAAACCCAGCTAATGTTCTGGGACCTGGGTTCGAATCCCACCATGGCAGATGGTGGAATTTGAATTCAAAAAATCTGGAATTAAGAATCGACTGATGACCATGAAACCATTGTCGATTGTTGGAAAAACCCATCCGGTTCACTCATGTCCTTTAGGGAAGGAAATCTGCCGTCCTTACCCGATCTGGCCCACATGTGACTCCAGAGCCACAGCAATGTGGTTGACTCTCAACTGCCCTCGGGCAACTAGGGATGGGCAATAAATGCTGGCCCAGCCAGCGATGCCCATATCCCATGAATTAATTTTTTAAAACTGGCTTGCACTGCACTGGTGCGGCCTTTCCAAATGGTGACCCACCCGATTCTCGTGCTTCTAAGTTGCTGGTGGGGCGTTGACTCAGAAGCTGCCCCACCAGCGATGTGTCGTGCAACCTGTGGCTTGAATGTTTCCTTTCAAAGTGCTGCACTATACGGCAGAGAATGCCACCATTGCTTTTTCCACCAGACATAGACCTTTGCCGATGTCAGGGAAATTTGCGCTCACTGTTTCTGTCCGAGGTGGGTGCCAGGGCCACCCAAAGGGAAATCCGCCAACAAGAAACAGGGACAGAGTCTCACGAGAGTCTCGTAGGAGGGATAGAGGCAGAATATGGGACAGACTATCCAGCCGTGGGACATCTAAAAGAGAAGTCCTGCATTGTGATATTATACTAGATGATCCTCAAGTGTACAGGAATCATATGGTCACAATTTACACCACCAAACACAGAATTGGCGATTCTGAGCCTGGTTTCAAACTCCTGGAGCAAGCGTACTCCTTTATCATTACCATGGTTACACACTATTGAACACACTTCTTGTCAGGTACTCAAACTCCGTGATACTCCAGTGACACTCTAACTTATTTTACCTGAACGTTGTTGTAACACTCCTCACCCGTAGGATTATAGTCCCTGTGGCAAATCTGACTTTGGCATTACACTGACGGTTTTGTATTGTTGTAAAGCATTAATCCCTTTGAACCAATCCAAACTTTTCCCTTCCCATTTCACCTGAAGGGAATAATACCCTCACAGAGACTTCTCTAACATTTTTAAAAATACATTAAAATTTCAGGAAAGATAGACTTTTTATAAAAAGAGGATTATTTTGAACAAAAGTTGCACCCCTTTATCTTTCTGTTTAACTGCAATGAGGGATTAACCCAGAAGGAAAGAATAGTTCAAACCAGTATTCTTTTTTCCCTGTTTTAGTGCTGTTCCATTTTGAAATATACAAGACCAGTTCAGGTGAGTATTCTTATTTCCCCATTTTACACTGGGTTTTTTTCCTTCTTGGACTGTAAATCTAAACAGGGGGTTTACAATGGTGGAAAGAATGTCTGCTTTCTTTCTATGTTAAGCACGTACATCTTTATTGGGTAATATTCCTAAACTGCAGAATAATAAGATTTTCAGGCAATATACATGTTTTTAAGGTTATTTTGTTAGTGTCACAAGTCAGCTTATGTTAATACTGCAATGAAGTTACTGTGAAATTCCCCTCGTCACCACACTCCGGCGCCTGTTCGGGTACACTGAGGGAGAATTTAGCATGGCCAATGCACCTAACCAGCACATCTTTCGGACTGTGGGAGGAAACCAGAGCACCCGGAGGAAACCCACGCGGACACAGGAAAAATGTGCAGACGCCACACAGACATTGACCCAAGCCGGGAATCGAACCCAGGTCCCTGGCGCTGTGAGGCAGCAGTGCTAACCACTGCACCAATGTGCCACCAACAGGAGGAGTTGTAGGAGCAAATGTTTCCTGAACCCAGGAAATGCTTAGCTAAGGAGAGCAAAGACTTGGAAAAAGTAGGGTTGCCAACTGTGAATAAATGTATTCAAAGAACAGTACAACACAGGAACAGGCCTTCGGCCCTCCAAGCCTACGCTGATCACGTTTACATTTAGAAAGATAGAAACATAGAAAACTACAGCACAAAACAGGCCCTTCGGCCCCACAAGTTGTGCCGAACATATCCCTACCTTTTAGGCCCACCTATAACCCTCCATCCTATTAAGTCCCATGTACTCACCCAGGAGTCTCTTAAAAGACCCCATTAAGTTTGCCTCCACCACCACTGACGGCAGCCGATTCCACTCGCCCACCACCCTCTGTGTGAAAAACTTCCCCCGAACATTTCCCCTGTACCTACCCCCGAGCACATTAAACCTGTGTCCTCTCGTAGCTGCCATTTCCACCCTGGGAAAAAGCCTCTGAGAGTCCACCCGATCTATGCCTCTCAACATCTTATATACCTCTATTAGGTCTCCTCTCATCCTACGTATCTCCAAGGAGAAAAGACCAAGCTCCCTCAGCCTATCATCATAAGGCATGCCACTCAATCCAGGCAACATTCTTGTAAATCTCCTCTGCACCCTTTCAATCTTTTCCACATCCTTCCTGTAATGAGGCGACCAGAACTGAGTACAGTACTCCAAGTGGGGTCTGACGAGGGTCTTATATAGCTGCATCATTATCCCCGGACTCCTAAACTCAATCCCTCGATTGATAAAGGCCAGCACACCATATGCCTTCTTAACCACCTCCTCCACCTGCGGGGCCGATTTTAGAGTCCTATGGACCCGGACCCCAAGGTCCTTCTGATCCTCTACCGTACTAAGAGTCTTTCCCTTTATATTGTACTCCTTCATCCCATTCGACCTGCCAAAATGGACCACTACGCATTTATCTGGGTTGAAGTCCATCTGCCACTTCTCCGCCCAGTCTTGCATCCTATCTATGTCCCTCTGTAACTTCTGGCATCCCTCCAGACTATCTACAACCCCACCAACCTTTGTGTCGTCGGCAAACTTACCAACCCATCCCTCCACTTCCTCATCCAGGTCATTTATGAAAATGACAAACAGCAAGGGTCCCAGAACAGATTCCTGGGGCACACCACTGGTGACCGACCTCCAATTAGAAAAAGACCCATCTATACACACTCTCTGCCTCCTTTGGGCAAGCCAGTTCTGGATCCACAGGGCAGCAGCACCTTGGATCCCATGGCCTCTCACTTTTTCGAGAAGCCTTGCATGGGGGACCTTATCGAATGCCTTGCTAAAATCCATATAAACCACATCTACCGCTTTCCCTTCGTCAATGTGTTTAGTCACATTTTCGAAGAACTCCACCAGGCTCGTAAGGCACGATCTGCCTTTGACAAAGCCATGCTGAGTATTCTTGAGCATACTAAACCTCTCTAAATGCTCATAAATCTTGTCCCTCAGGATCTTCTCCATCAGCTTACCAACCGCTTATATCCCTCTATTCCCTGTTTGTTCATATGTCTATCAAGATAAGTCCTATATGTGGCTAACGTGTCTGCCGCAACCACCTCACCTTGCAGTACATTCCAGCCTCTGTGTAAAAAACCTTCCCCCCACATTTCCACTGAACCTTTTCCCCCTGATCTTGAACTTGTGCCCCCTTGTAATTGTCATTTCTGCCCTGGGGAAAAGCTTCCAACTGTTCACCCTATCTATATCTCTCATAATTTTACAAACTTCTATTAGGTCGCCCCTCAGCCTCTGTCTTTCCAGGGAGAACAATCCCAGTTTATTCAATTCCTCCTCATAGCTAATACCCTCCATACCAGCCAACATCCTGGTAAACTTTTTCTGTACTCCCTCCAAAGCCTCCACGTCCTTCTGGTAGTGTGGTGACCAGAATTGGACACAGTGCTCCAAATGTGGCCTAACCAACGTTTTATACAACTGTAACATAATTTGCCAACTTCTATACTTGATGCCCTGTCCGATGAAAGCAATCATGCCATATGCTTTCTTCACCACCTTTTCCACCTGTGCTGTCACTTTTAAGGATCAGTGGGCCTGAACTCCCAGATCTCTCTGTGTGTCTATGTTCCTGATTGTTCTGCCTTTTTTTGTGTCCCACCTGAACTGGATGTACCAAAATCCATCACCTCACATTTGTCTGGATTAAATTCCATCTGCCATTTCTCCACCCAATTTTCCAGCCTATCTATATCCTCCTGTATTCTCTGACAATCTTCATCACTTTTCCGCAACTCCACCAGTCTTAGTTTCATCCGCAAACTTGCTAATCAAACCAGCTACGTTTTCTTCCAAGTCATTTATATATATTACAAACAACAGAGGTCCCAGCACTGTTCCCTGCGGAACACCACTAGTTACAGACCCCCATTCAGAAAAATACCCTTCCACCACTACCCTGTCTTCTATGGCCAAGCCAGTTCTGAATCCATCCATCCTGGAGGATCCTTATGATCTGTTCTCCACGTTCCGGAAATTAGTCAGCCAACACATCCATCCTTGTGACGTGCAGCCTTCCAACAATAATTGGAAAGCAAAAAGATTCATTACCTAATTGGCTGGTGCTTGATGAAAGCCAAACAGTCTTTTTTCCGACCATTTTCATTATTTCTGAGAAATGTTCAAATAAAATGACAAGAAGAAAACAGTCTTTTTTAAATCATAGAATAGAATCACAGAATCTTTACAGTGCAGAAGGAGGCCATTCAGCCCATCAAGCCCGCACTGGCAACAATCCCACCCAGGCCTCACTCCTGCAACCCCATACATTCATCCCGCTAATCCCCTGATACTAGGGTCAATTTAGCATGGCTAATCAACCTAACCTGCACATCTTTGGAGTGTGGGACGAAACCAGAGCACCCGGAGAAAACCCACGCAGACACGGGGAGAATGTGCAAACTCCACACAGACAGTGACCCGAGGCCGGAATAGAACCTGTGTCCCCAGCGCTGTGAGGCAGGAGTGCTAACCACTGTGCCACCGTGCCACTCCATGATGTTTATCCAGGTTTTGTTCATTCGTGGGACTTGGGCTTCGCTGGCTGGCCAGCATTTATCGCCCATCCCTAGTTGCCCGAGGGCAGTTGAAAGTCAACCACATTGCTGTGGCTCTGGAGTCACACGTCGTCCAGATCAAGTAAGGACGGCAGATTTCCTTCCCTAAAGGACATTAGTGAACCAGATGGGTTTTTCCGACAATGGTTTCATGGTCGTCAGTAGATTCTAAATTCCAGATTTATTTTTAAATTCAAATTCCCCAACTGCCGAGGCGAGATTTGAACCCGGGTCCCCAAAACATTAGCTGAGTTTCAGGATTATTAGCCCAGTGATAATACCACTAGGCCATTGCCACGGCACACAGTAGTGCCCTGGACATTGATCTTCAAGCCCTGGAGGGTTGGCAACCCAAGCAAAAAGGGATGACCACCTGGTCAGAATTTCTGGTGAGGAATGATTGAGCTGAAATGTATTTTACAGCAATTTCTGCTCTTTGGAGAGAACAAGTTCACACTCCTCTTATCCATACTTCCAATGATGTCTGCATGGATTTGTAAAACAAAACATATTTCCCATCTGTGCCAGGGTGTGGCAGCATTAAGGATAATGCTGCTATTTGTCCATTCTTGTCAATGTGTCATGCATGACCTGCTGAGAAATTGAGTGAAACCGGTATCAGCAAATAATGCTAAAGTGCATGTCAATAGTTCCCTCTGCAGTCACAATGTGTTACTACATTGCAAATTATTTTTAAAAGGCACTTTAAAGGTGCACGGTGGCACAGTGGTTAGCGCTGCTGCCCCAGGGACGCGGGTTTTGATTCCGGTCTTGGATCACTGCCTGTGCAGAGTTTGCACGTTCTCCCTGTGTTTGCGTGTTTCCTCTGGGTGCTCTGGTTTTCTCCCATACTCCAAAGATGTGCACGTTAGGTGGATTGGCCATGCTGAGTTGCCCTTTGTCACCTGAAGGTGTGCGGGTTAGGTGGATTGGCCATTTAAATGTGTGGGGTTACAGGGAGGGTCTGGGTGGGATGCTCTTTCGGAGAGTCAGTGTAAATGGGATGAATGGCTTCTTTCTGCACTGTAGGGATTCTATGATATCTGCTTTTATAGGACAATATAAATTGTATTCACTTTAATATTTACAGCCTCTCCATTATAGCCTTATCAGGAGCATATAAGAAAAGCCACAATAACAGCAACAACTTATGTAGATAGCTCCTTTAACATAATGAAACATAAGGCACTTCACAGGAGAATTATAAAATGAAGATATGACACTGAGACACAAAGGAGATATTAAGACAGATGGCACACAGCTGGCATTAATAAAACTACATCAGAATTTAATTGATGTCATTTTATTCGAAAGAGGGAAAACAAAGAACACAGAGTATTTGTGTATACGTGGTTACAACACTCAGAAAATCCATTTAATCTAACGCTGCTTAGTTAGCTTAACATGATCCCATTGAATGGCAGAGCAGAAGCAATGGGCTTAATGGTCTACTTCTGTTCCTGTGTCATATGGTCTTAGATGGAACAAGGTAGTCAGCAAACAATTGCTACTTGAGTTGAAGCAAATACCAGCAAACATAGAGCTAAATTTTCCCTGGATGTCATGAACCGATGTTGGGACCATTTCAGAGCCCCAATTGTTGGCTGCCTCCACTTTCATCTTTCACCTTTTAATTAAGGGTGTTGGACAGCACACGGATATGGGAGGGCCAGTCGGAGGGGCTGAAGGGAAGACTTAACTGGCAGTCACACTGAGAATGGCGAAGGCTGCTCAGGCAGATGGAAAGTGAGAGGGCAGCACAAGATGAAGGCATAAATGAAAGCAAAATACTGCAGATGCTGGAATCTGAAACAAACACTGAAAATGCTGAATCTGAGGAGAGAGAAAGAGAGTCTGTATTTTGAGTCTGTATGGCTCTTCTTCAGAGCTCTTCAAGACTCTCCTTCAAGGTGAAGACACTCACCTATAGGACCATCTGTGCATAGCAGTCAAAGCCATCAGGGGGAATGGCTTTGAAAGCCTGTGAATGTTCTGCTTACAACCTTTCCACTTTTCTTTTACATAATTCTGTAAAATCGTAAGCTGAGGCTCTGACCACCTGTCATGAATTCACCTCCGATGCATTGCTGGATTCTTGACACAGAGGGAGCATGTGCCATTCATAAAATGTGGGGCATGGTGGCATGGTGGTTAGCACTGCTGCCTCACAGCACCAGGGACCTGGGTTCAATTCCGGCCTTGGGTTACTGTCTGTGTGGAGTTTGTACATTCCCCCTGTATCTGCGAGGGTTTCCCCTCACAGTCCAAAGATGTGCAAGTTAGGTTGATTGGCCATGCCAAAATTGCCCATTTGTGCCCCACGATGTGCAGGTGAGGTGGGGTTAACAGAATAAATATGTAGGGTTACGGGGATAGGTTCTGGGTGAGATGCTCCGTCGGAGAGGGGATGCAGACTCGATGGACCAAATGGCCTGCTTCTGCACTACAGGGATTCTATGATATGCCAAAATTAGGGCTAATGCCTTTTAATTACCTGAATTTGCAAATCTGCTGCTTTGAGGCTGCTGGAAGCTGACTTCTCCAAAGATGATGTGGAGTTGCCAATGTTGTACTAGGGGTAGGCACAGTAAGTAGTCTCACAACACCAGGTTAACGTCCAACAGGTTTATTTGGTAGCACGAGCTTTCGGAGTGTCGCTCCTTCATCGGATGAGTGCAGGGTTTGTTTCACAAATAGGGCATATATAGATACAAACTCAATTATAAGATAATGGTTGGAATGCGAATTCCAAGATAATTCCAGAATTCACATTCCAACCATTATCTTGTAATTGAGTTTGTGTCTATATATGCCCTATTTGTGAAACAAATCCTGCACTCACCTGATGAAAGAGCGACGCTCTGAAAGCTCGTGTTACCAAATAAACCTGTTGGGCTTCTCCGAAGATGTGCAGGTTAGGTTGATTGGCCCTACTAAACTGCCCCTTAGGTTGTGGGGATAGGGTCTGGGTGGGATTGTGATCGGTGCAGACTCGATGGGCGAAATGGCCTCCTTCTGTACTGTCGTGTTTCTCTGTTTCTATGATTCTGGGTAAAACACACAGGAGTAGGAACATAGTGGGGAGATGTCCTGATGCGCTGCATTCTAAATTCCCACTCCTAATCCACCCACTCTCCTCAGGACTAGTAAAATTCCTCCATAGATTCTCCAAATTTAGTCTTAACTTCTCAAACAAACTAACAAAGTGAGAGTTTGATGGTGAGTCTTGTCAAAGCGGTGTCCATGAATTCTGTGAATAATTGTGCATTGCCATTTCGCTCGACTGCACATTTATTGAATCCTTTGTTCGTCTTGAGTTTTCGCAAAGTTCAAAATAAAAACTTTTCAGAGATTTTTTTCAATCACGATATTTGTGTTGAATTTTCCCCGCTGACTTTCTCGTTTTTTTTGTCAGCACTAAAAATACAACCTGAAATAAAAATTGACTTTAATGATCCTGACTCACTGTGCTTTGGGAATAAAAGACTTTTCTTCTCACAATAACTAATTAATTATTCAGGGAAATATGATCAAAATGTAAACAAAAAATAATGAATTCCTGGATTAAATCAAAAGGCTCAGTGAATGGGCCCAAATGCATTCAGTTAAGGTTCGGAAATGGAATTTTCTAGAGACATTGGGGGCAGATCCAGAATGTCGCCAAGGAACTAAAATGTGGGCCGAAACTGACTGCATCCCCTTTTAGTAATTGCCATGTGTTCTTGCCGTATTTTTATCAATACCAAAAAAGGAACAGATGTTATACTCACAGCTAACTTTGTAAGCCAATGTCAAAGAACAAAGAACAAAGAAATGTACAGCACAGGAACAGGCCCTTCGCCCCGCCAAGCCTGCACCAACCATGTGTCACCGACTGAACTAAACCCCCCAACCCTTCCGGAGACCATATCACTCTATTCCCATCCTATTCATGGATTTGTACAGGCGCCCCTTAAAAGTCCCTATCGTATCTGCCTCCACTACCTCCCCCGGCAGCATATTTCAGGCACCCACCACCCTCTGTGTAAAAAACTTGCCTCGTACATTTACTTTAGATCTTGCCCCTCGCACCTTAAACCTATGCCTCCTAGTAATTGACTCTTCCACTATGGGAAAAAACTTCCGACTATCCACTCTGTCCATGCCCCTTATAATCTTGTAAACTTCTATCAGTTCGCCCCTCAACCTCCGCCGTTCCAGTGAGATCAAACCAAGTTTCTCCAACCTCTCCTCATAGCTAATGCCCTCCATACTGGCAACATCCTGGTAAATCTTTTTTGTACCATCTCCAAAACCTTCACATCCTTCTGGTAGTGTGGCGACCAGAATTGAACATTATATTCCAAGTGCGACCTAACTAAGATGCTATAAAGCTGCTGCATGACTTGTCAATTTTTAAACTCAATATCCTGGCTGATGAAGGCAAGCATGCCGTATGCTTTCTTGACTACTTACTCCATCTGCGTTGCCTCTTTCAGTGACCTGTGTACCTCGAAACCCAGGTCCAACAGCCTATCAATACTCTTAAAGGTTCTGCCATTTACTGTATATTCCCTGTCTTTATTCGACCTTCCAAAATGCATTATCTCACATTTGTCTGGATTAAACTCCATCTGCCAGCTCTCTGCCCAAATCTGCAACCGATCTATATCCTGCTGTATCCTCTGACGGTCCTCATCACTATCCGCAAATCCACCAATCTTTGTGTCGTCCGCAAACTTACCACTCAAACCAGTTACATTTTCCTCCAAATCATTTATATATATTACAAACAGCAAAGGTCCCAGCACTGATCCCTGAGGAACGCCACTTGTCACAGCCCTCCATTCAGAAACGCACTCTTCCACTGCTACCCTCTGTCTTCTATGATCCCATGCGACTTCACCTTCTATACCAGTCTGCCATGAAGGACCTTGTCAAAGGCCTTACTGAAGTCCATGATGACAACATCCACTGCCCTTCCCCATCAATCATCTTCATCACTGCCTCAAAAAACTTGATCAAGTTCGTGAGACACGACCTTCGCAAAACCATGTTGCCTCTCACTAACATATCCACTTATTTTCAAGTGAAAGTCAATCCTGTCTTGAAGAATCCTCTCCAATAATTTCCCTACCACTGACATAAGGTTCAGCGGCCTGTAATTACCTGAATTATCCTTGCTCCCCTTCTTAAACAAAGGAACAACATTGGCTATTCTCCAATCCTCTGAGACCTCGCCTGAAGCCAGTGAGGATACAAAGATTTCTCTCAAAGCCCCAGCAATTACCTTCCTTGTCTCTCTCAGTATTTTGGGGTATATCCCATCAGGCCAAGGGGACTTGTCTACCTTAATGTTTCTCAAGATCCCCAATACCTCCTCCTTTTTGATCTCAAGATGACTCAAACTATCTACACATCCTTCCCCAGACTCATCATCCACCAAGTCTTTCTCTTTGGTGAATACTGATGCAAAGTACTCATTTAATACCTCGTCCATTTCCTCTGGCTCCACACATAGATTTCCTCCCCTCACTTTGAGTGGGCCAACCCTCTCTCTGGCTACCCTCTTGCTCTTTATACATGGATAAAAAGCCTTGGGTTTTCGTTAATCCTGCTGGCCAATGACTTTTTGTGATGCCTTTTAGCCCTCCTTACTCCTTGCTTAAGTTTCTTTCACTTTCCTTGTATTCCACGCTTGCTTCATGTGTTCCCAGCCTCCTAGCCTTGACAAATGTTTCCTTTTTCTCTCTGACTAGGCTCATAATATCCCTCATTATCCAAGGTTCCCGAAACTTACCATACTAATCCTTCATCCTTACAGGAATGTGCCGGTCCTGAATCCCTATCAACTTACACTTGAAAGCCTCCCACATGCCAAATGATGATTTGCCCTCAAACATCTGTCCCCAATCTACATTCTTCAGTTCCTGCCAAATATTGTTGTAATTAGCCTTCCCCCAATTTAGCACCTTAACTTGAGGATTACACTTATCTTTATCCATCAGTACCTTAAAGCTTACTGAATTGTGGTCACTGTTCCCGAACTGCTCCCCTACTGAAACGTCGACCACCTGGCCGGGCTCATTCCCCAATACCAGGTCCACCAGGGCCACATCCCTGGATGGACTATCTACATACTATTTCAAGAAGCCCTCCTGGATGCTCCTTACAAACTCTGTCCCATTCATGCTTCTAGCTCCTAGTGAGTCCCAGTCTATATCGGGGAAGTTAAAATCTCCCAACACAATAGCCCTGTTACTTTTACACCTTGCCAAAATCTGCCTACACATCTGTTCATCTATCTCCCACTGGTTGTTGGGTGGCCTATAGTAAACCCCCAACATTGTGACTACACCCTTCCTATCCTGAGTTCTCCCCATATTGCCTCGCTGTATGAGCCCTCTGAGGTGTCCTCCCGCAGTACAGCTGTGATATTCTCCTTAACTAGTAGTGCAACTCACCCGTCCCTTTTATATCTCCCTCTATCTCACCTGAAGCATCTGTATCCTGAAACATTAAGCTGCCAAACCTGTCCTTCCCTTAACCAAGTCTCTATAATAGCAAC